>NC_067229.1:46326204-46626204 GCF_019924925.1 Ctenopharyngodon idella | reverse complement strand
GTAAAAATACCCCCGATACCAAAGACCGATACCTCACTCAATTTTTGTTCTTTAAGTTTGTGACAAGCACATAAAAATTATTACTTTTTTCATTAGAGTAATAATAAAGAAGCTGTCCTACATTCATTAGTCTTACTGTGTAGTGCTTGGAAAACTGCAACATCACCAAAAAAAAAAATGAGAGCGAGAGAGAGAGAGAGAAATTAATAAATGTATAGGTATCGGTATCAGCGAGTACTGCAAAAAAGTATCGGTACTCGTACTCGGTCCTTAAAAAATGGTATCGGTGCATCCCTACCACTACCCACAATCCCTTGTCATATGGAAGTGGAATTTGTGCTGGGTCTCTTTCCAAGAAATGATGAGGAATTTGAGCAAAAGCTGCCACTGCTGTACTATCTCACAACGCTTAGTCTGTACCAGTCACAAGTTCTTCTAGTGTGCAGTAAAAGAATGTGAATTGTGATGCAACCAAAGATAAGATGAATATGTAAAAAGTGATCTTCTTACATCATATTTTTTCAGATATTATCACTACGTCTTTAATTGCAAAAGATATCTGGACAGAAGCCATCTGTCTAGTTTGCTCTCAAGAACATTGTGTTCTAATGTTTAACCCAACTACAGACATTAATGGCCACTTAGTTTTACTTTAAAAAAGACAAAGTGACCTTCTTGCAAATATACAGTCTCTCAGTTTGAGATCATCTCATTCCATTATTAATCTTTCAATAGTTGACTTTGTAAATGATTATTTGCATGTACCAAAATTCCCCTCAAACATCTGACATGTTCTTGTTTAACCAAAGGTTGCACTGGAAAAACCTGCATGATAATATGTGGTACCACAATTCACTTTAATGAAAACTATCAATGATGAATATTGGCTCACTAAAGCCAAGCTGCGGTTCCCAGAAACACATCGACCTCTGAGATTAATTCACTTAAACAGTGCTAATGTGAGGTCGGCCCGTAGATTAGATATGTGTGACATTTCATATGGCCCTGCCTTAAGCTCTGCAGGGACGCTAAGAGCTCTTTATTGATTTCTTTAAGGTTGGCGTCCACCACGATTGGGCATCTCGAAGCGGTTTACAATTTCGATAACGCATGAGGTTAGTTAGTCAGCACAGCAGCTCCAGACACCCGATGTCATACGGGATGCCTACAGGAGAGAAACTGAAAACTATTATGATAACAAGATGATGACATAGCTAATTTCATCTGGCATAAAACTATTAAACGCTATTTATTTCAATAACTACTTGGCAACTCTTGAAGTAATTGTTATTTAATAATGTAATTATGATACAATGACATGATATTTTTTTAACTAGTTAATGTTTTACTTTAAAATTATCCTATTAAATATTTTCTTTAATATTTACACTACCGTTCAAAAGTTTGGGGTCGGTAAGATTTTTTTTTTTTTTTTTTTAAAGAAATAAATGCTTTTTTTCGGCAAGGATGTATTAAACTGATCAAAAGTCACAGTATAAAATGGAGGTCTTGTACATTGTTACAAAAAAAAAAAAATCTTTCAAATAAAGTTATTTTGAAGTTTCTATTCAAAGAACCCTGAAAAAAATGTATCAGTTTCCACATAAATATGAAGCAGCACAACTGTTTTATACATTAGTGATAATAAGAAATGTTTGTTAAGCAGAAAATCAGCATATTAGAATGATTTCTGAAGGATCATGTGACACTAAAGGTTGGAGTAATGATGCTGAAAATTCAGCTTTGATCACAGGAATAAATTACATTTTAAAATATATTCACATAGAAAACAGTTATTTTAAATTGTAATAATTTCACAATATGACTGTTTTTACTGTATTTTTGAACAAATAAATGTAGCCTTGGTGAGCAGAAGAGACTTCTTTCAAAAACAATAAAAAAATCTTACTTTTGAACGATAGTGTAACTAAGTTTTTAAATGAAGTGTGTACAATAGCATTTTTGTGGAGTTAAAATTTAAATTTTAGTATTGTGAATAAAGAAATTTCACTCTTACTGCTATCGTGACAACCACACTTAAAACCTTAAAAGAAGTGGTATGCATGTCTCACTATGTGAAGTTCAAAAACAGGAAATAGGTTGGGGACTCTGGGTATGTTTGACATTTCACATCCTTCTAGCCAACCTGACGACGGAGCCTGTTGTGTTCAGCACCAAACGCCACTCGTCCGTTATCTCGCCATCAGCAGGTTTCTGTTAACAGACCCGTCTATCTAGCAATGGCAATTTGTTAAATTTAATTCACCTCGTCTCAACGCTGCCGACAAAACGCAGACGCAGGAGTCTGACACTTGCTGGCTCTGAACGCACATGACCCACGTCACTGGTCCAGCGTAACTGCAGAACACGACAAAATAAAACAGGATTTTTATATGCAATGGTAAATCCATGAGCACACAATGATGACAAAGAGCTTCCTTCTGTTTCCTTTGCTTTGGACACGTTGTCTAACAGGACATGGGAGTGTTTTGAATATTACAACTGCTGGCTATTGTGATAAATTTTGTCTTGTACATCTTGATAGCGGAGAATAAAAAGAGGTTATTTGCATTACAGCCATGAGAATTAACACCATTATCTCATTTGTAGGTGTCAAAGGCTAAAGCAAATTCTTTAAAACGAAACAATAAACAGTGTCTGCTAAGATTTTAACAAACCTTCAGTAACTTCCTCATGTTTTGTTGAGGAAACATGCTAACTGATCAGAATTATGACTTTGTAAATGATTATTTGCATGTACCAAAATTCCCCTCAAACATCTGACATGTTCTTGTTTAACCAAAGGTTGCACTGGAAAAACTTGCATGATAATATGTGGTACCACAATTCATTTGAATGAAAACTATCAATGATGAATATTGGCTCACTAAAGCCAAGCTGCGGTTCCCAGAAACACATCGACTGATCAGAATTATGATTTTTACCTGGTGGACAATAAAACAAAAAAGTCTTGATATATCTTAAGTAGGGATGCACTGATAAATCTTTATATTTGAAAGCCAATAACCAATATATTGGCCTATAAATCTAAATGTTAGTCCAACTTTCTTTATGAAAAAAGGTTTCATTTTGTTAGCATTAGTTAACATGGACTAACAATGAACGAACAATAGAGGGTATGCATTGACGTCACTTTCCCGCCGGAACACGCCCCCTCAGTCGGACTGAGTGGCAAAAGATCCTGCTGCGTTACTGGATTTAATAGGGAATTTAATCTGCGAAAACGCAAGTAAAACAAACGATAATCAGTATAATTTCGATATAGTGTTCCTTACAACTTAAAGATCCAGTGATCCATGGATATTGACATGCAGCCAGGAATCGTGTTTCCTGATATGTGCCTGATTTCGATGCCGGGGAAATACAAATATAAGTAAAACGCAAATACAATATAGGTAGGTCTAAATCCGGGGGATCACTTATATCAATGTTATACACATTGTAATATCGTCCGGCCCCAAAAATTGTATAGTTTTTGTTAGTGTTTATTTAAAATCATCCAATTATGCAGAATATAAGATGCTAAATATTTAATTGATGAGTTGTCAATGCAATATATAACAATACAATATATAAGGTATGATTTTACATCAAAATTCAACATGTTGATAAAATGATAACTGCAAATCCATGTTTTGCTGCCTGGAGTGCAGTTGTTTCTGTGAATTGCAGCGACCTATTTGCTTCTCTTTTCTGTAGCTTTCGGCAGTCTGTAAAAATAGATTTCTTGTCAAATCTATCTGTAC
This sequence comes from Ctenopharyngodon idella, assembly GCF_019924925.1. Classification (NCBI taxonomy): domain Eukaryota; kingdom Metazoa; phylum Chordata; class Actinopteri; order Cypriniformes; family Xenocyprididae; genus Ctenopharyngodon; species Ctenopharyngodon idella. The sequence continues at coordinate 46,622,437 of NC_067229.1, read as the reverse complement.
AGGCAATCGCACATCTCTTTCCCGTTTTAGATGTGTTTCGTGTGTTTTTCGTGGAATTCACGCTGAAAACCAATGCTGCCACTCAGTGGGCGTAACCGCAGTCACTCCGGCCAATGCTGACGTCACGTGCATACACTTTATACTTCTACAGGATGTATTAATCTTAGTTAAACGGAACATTTTTAAGATCCGAAGTTGTATCTATTAATATTGGTTAATTCACTGTGAACTAACATGAACACAAATATTTTATTAACTAACATTAACAAAGGTTATTGATTTCAAGTGGCATTTAAATTCTCTTATCGGATCGATAACGAAAACATAAAAAAATGACCATTTATCAGCCGATACGATATGTTGGCCGATATATCATGCATCCCTAATCTTAGGTCCTTAAATATAAGTCTAAAGAACAAAACAGCACAAAAAAACGGAGGGAAACCGCTAGGGATGTGCACGAGTACTCAGATGTGATGGCAATGATCAATCATGAAAATGAAATAAAGTGAAACTATGGATTTGAACGTGTGCAGTGATGACTGGAATCACTATGATCATGAAAATACGTGCAAGATGTGCCTATATAACATTATAACGAGAACACTATTGTAATAGAACGTTGTAAATTCTTCGTGCTTTAGTCGCCCGTGTTTCAGCGTTGTTGTTACATTGTAGAAGAGCGCATCCACAACGAGAATAACACATTCAAACAAGCACTGTCAAGTTCACATGTGTATTTGCGTCCTTTTGTGCCGATGTAAGTTGTAGGCCCTAATATTACTTTGATGTTGTCTGAGTAATCTCATATAGGATGTGTCGTATAGAACGGGCTTCAGTTTAATGGTGTTCATTTATTCTTCAGCTTCACCTCATGCAATCTTGCAATGTTATTTTTTTTGACATATTTTCATGTCATATAATTATATAATATAATTTTCGCAACAGTGTATGCCAGTCATGCCCCACCCCTGAGTATTCATTTTTAAAACCTTATCAGTACTCAAAGTGAAAAATTGACAAAAATGCCCATCTCTAGAATCCACCCAGAACACCAACTGCATAGCAACACCCTGGCAACCAGCCACATGTAGTATCGTGCCACTTGAAATCAAAAAGCCTCACTAACATTTTCTTCAGAAAACAAAAAACGTAGTTTATACATTTACGCCCGGTATCACAGAAGAGGCTTAAGCTAGTTCCAGACTAAAATGCATGTTTGAGCTTTTTTAACTGAGAGTATCTTAAAATCTCCTAAAATATGTCAGTGCCATTTTCTCTCAAGATGCACACCAGTAATGTTTTTCTAAGGCATGTTTATAAAAGCTACCTAACTGAACTAAGGCCTAATCCTGGCTTAATCTAAGCCCTGTCTGTGAAACCAGGCCATAACGTCTTAAAAATCAAAATCAAAATTAAAAAAATATTTTTTTATGAATTCGTCTGCATATGCAAAGTCTGTTTACGTATGTAAAGTACAACAGTTTTGCATGGACAAAATGCATCACTGCCAAAACAGAATAACAAATAACCCATTCCAAAGTGTTTCCTTTTTACTAATCGCTCACACGAGCGACATGCTTCGCTTCCAACTAAGCTTTTTTGAAAACACCATAAAATTCTTATCACAACATCCGAAGTCTCTTCTGCTTCAGATAAATTAGAGGCAAATAAGTCGGAGACAACGCGCCGCTACACAAGACACATGAATAAATGGAGGAAGAGGGAAGCGCAAACAAACCCTTGACGTGAGGGGCGGATGATGAGAAAAGGCAGTTTATTTATAGAGCGGGCCAGCTGATAGTGGCTCGCCTCCGTGCTCACTCGTTTCTTTAAATTATTGTAATAAATCACTCACCTCACGGGGATTTGAGCTCAGATAATCGTCAGCCACTCATCTCATGCAGAGCTTCTACTCTGGGCTATTAAAAAGCCTTTTTAGGGGCCGGTCGCAGGAAAAATGGAACCTATTGAGAAAACGGCTTCCGTCGGAGGCTGAGATGGTACATCGCTGGTGTTGGCGGAGCACATTAGGGGGCTCGGAGTATAATGCATGAGTTTCATAAGGTGGATACCTGATGCGATTGCTGATATGCTGTTGGGTAATGGGGAGGAACAAATAACGTGGCTAGGAGGGAAAATGCAAAAACACCGTGACATACAAATGCAACCAAACACATATTATGAGCCAAAGAAAATCTCCCAAACTCAATCCATGATAGGGATAAATATATGCAAATATGACACCTGTACACTGAGGATATATCATTTTAAACCTGTCTCTTGATACTCTACAGCTAAGCATAAAATTTATCAATGGAAATCTTTCCTCAACTCCTTTCCTCATCTCCTTCTGCGTTGCTTTGCGTTGCAAATACCTGCTGAAATAACAAATGCAAATCTAAAAACCTCACAATAAAATGCAAATCGCTTAGCAAGTGAGCAACAAGGCTGTTTCGACAGAATGATGAAAGGGCTGATGGCGTAAGCGGGTTGCTGTGTGCAGTGGAGGGAAAATTCCACTGGCCCTGGTACCCTATCAGATACAAACTCGGAGAGGAACATTGCCGAACTGCAGAAGCCAAAAAGCCTCACCACAGACACCATAATCAATGCATCTAATCGAGCTGTTGTTTCTGGATTTGATTAACTGGTAATGATGAAAACCATAAATGGAAATACGTGCCAGGTTCAACACTAAGCTGCGTGTAAATATTCAAAAGGCAGAGCAAATATGAAAAATCAGTTTGTAGAACAGAACGACTTGGACTACCATCGATTTTTATGTGAAATTAGCATAACTTGAGGCTTGAAAAATCGATCACACTGTTGAATACTGCATCAGGTGTTTGATATTGAATATCATTTTACAGCCAGAGCCCTGTTGCATGAAGCTAGCTGAGTTTCAGTAGGTTTAGAGTTGACAAACCCAGATAAATCCAACCTGGTTTAGATCAGGTTCAGCGGTCTCACAACGCTCAGTATAAACATTCTCTGTCAACTCAGGTTTAGTTCAGAGTTTGCGATTAACTCTGAAGAGCGTGCAACCTGAAAGTGTGACACGGGCATCAGTTTGATTCACTTCTTGCGAGAGTCAGCGCTATTCACTTCTCTGCTGAAAGTTAAGAGATCATTATGAAAAAATATAATGAAATTAAATGCATTTACAAGGCAGGAATAAACAGAGTTTGAGAAAATATCTGACTATATCAATGCATGTGAATCAAAGAAATGGGCCTAATAATTTATATAAGTTCACAAACAGCTTAAATGAATACACTTTTTGTAAATGCATTATATATGAACACATGTATTATATTTATATTCATTTAAAAGCAAAGTTTAATATTGCTTGTCAATTAATATCATAATTATATGAATATATTATATGAATTATACATCATTATAATTCATATAATATAAATATAATAAATAATTATCAGCAAAAGATGAGCAATTTTGTCTCTACATTTCTTTCACTCTAAACTGGTTTAATTTGGAGGGAGAGATACAGTGGAAGTGGCTTTGTTGCATCAGATACAAGTCACTTTACTCACAGCTGATTGGTCCAGTTTTAGTTTGCGATCTCTAACCCAGAATAAAACCTGCTCCAGAGCAGGTTAGCCATGTAGCGTAAGTTAGCATGGCGATGAACACCACTAAAAACCAATCCACTTACGTGAGCCCGAAAAACTAGAGTTTGCTCAAACTAATCTCAAACATACCTGGATAGCAACTGAAACCGGCTTTGTGCAACAGGCCACAGGAGATTGAACACAAACCTCACAAGAAAACAAAATCAACCGATCTACAAACTCCTGCACATACAACAGTTTAAAACAACTATTGAAAAATTGTGATTGTGGATCAGAATTTGTTGACAAATTTTGTGTAAGAGACACAAACATGCCATCATTTTCAGCTTTTTGATGATATTTAACATGTATCTCAATATTTATATTTAAGTATCACAGAATCAAGAGTTCTGAATAGGGCTGTACGATGTATCATTTTAACATCGATATCACGATGTGCGTATCCGCAATAGTCACACCGCAGCATGTGTGATGTCAAGTCAAGGGATTGTAGTTGATACGTGATCCGTACAGACCAGGCACAGCAGTTTGAAACATGTGATTCTCAGGATTAATTGCAAAGTTCAACCATCATAGAGTGCAAGTTTATCATTTGCATGTGTTTTAGGGCCTGTCAGTTTAAACATTCAAGAAATTTAAAACCATTTGAACGCACAAAGAGAACTTAATTTGGTACTTAAGCGCTGTTTTCTGTGCACAACAAACACTGAATTACATTCTCTTTCTCGTCTATTTGTGCTCGAACAGATACATGCGCTCAAAATGATGACCGTCTCGACAAGTATCCTCGTAAACACAGTCACTTGCGGGTCACGTGAATGTAAACAGATGTGTATCATTATATTGGATCAGTCATTCAGTCTTAAAGTGACAGTAGCCTAATATTCCTGCTGCGGTCTGAGTCATTAATGTTAATCAAACAACAAAATACAAAGAAAATTTGTAGCTTTAACAAACATTAATTATATTGAATTTATACAGTTAAGACTATGCAGTGTTATTTTACATTTGATTATTCAATTTCTGTACCTGAATACTATTAGACTTACCTGAAAAACATAAAGCACAGTTTATTTCATTTGTATCTTTGTTCTGTTGTATTTATCTAATGCTTGTAATTGAATGGTTTGCACTGATTCATGGAAAATTATGTTTAAATAAAAAATGTATAAAAGCATCTGTCAGTAGCAAGAAAAGAACAGATCATAAAATGAGCTTAATTATACAATCTTCAGGAAATCAGTTGCATTAACCAATATTAACTAACAATGAGCAAAATATTTGTTACAGTATTTATTCATAAATACAACTGTTGATTGTTAGTTCATGTTAGCTCACAACTTTTGATTTTAATAATGTATTACTAAATTAGAATCATAAATGCTTTAGAATTTTTTTCATTGTTAGTTCATGTTAACTAATGTTAACAAACAAAACCTTATTTTAAAGTGTTACCACTTAAAAGTACATTAAAATCAAAGGAATATTTACAATGTTGATTCATTTTACATCGTCAGCAAAATCATTGCAAAGACATTACAAATATATTAAATACATATCGCCTATCCCAGCATCTTTTTATCAGTCACTTTTCTAAGTTCAGTGGAGTCGACACCATCAATCAAAGTAAAAGTGGGCGTGGCCTCAGAGCGCCACACAGTCTAAAACCATTAGTGTCTGAATGGGCTCCAAGTGCAAAAAGTGAGAAATATACAGTTTCTTCTGGCAGACACGACATTCTGAGCCCATAATGACACAAACCCCACAACCACGGACCCATTTGTTACCAAGATTAGGCACCTATTAAGACCAACTGGCCATTTCCTGATTGCATTCATTAATAATAGCGCTCTGCTTAGTGGAGAACAGCTATTGCCCACACACAAACAAAAACCTGAAGTACTGATGTCACAAAAGAGGTAGAAGCAGGTAAGTCCGTACTAATAGAGTGGTCCTTTCAGGTTATTGCCTTTCCAAGTCTATTACTGTAAGTGGGGCGGACAAACACTATTAAAATTTCAAAAGACATTGACGTTTGGCTATGCCGTCACAAGCAGCATGAGCGCAATAACGCTTGGGGATTGTCCTATGCAACTTTTCCATTTGTGAAATTAGGACGGGGTCAGTGGATGGTAACATTTCAACACACAGAGGCTTGTGATGTGTTTGAAGGGATAGTTCACCCTCAAATGAATTTCAGTCATTATTTACTCATCCAAGCTTGTATTGCCATTTTATTATGTTTTTTTCAATTATATTTTTTATACAACAACAGTTTATAGTGATCATGGCTCCAATGCTGATCATGACTCCAAAAACATTTACAAAACAACAAAGGTGACAAAACACTATTAAAGTAACTCATATGACTTGCACACTATATTCAAAGCCATATGATAGTTTGATGAACAGACCAAAAGAAAGTCTTCATTTGCTACGCATTTGAATGAATCAATATTAGCTTTGAGAGCTGTGGATTTTAGGCCAATAATGACAAAATATTTCAAGTCATCACACAAAACTATCATGTGACTTTAGAAGACTTGAAATATAATGCACAGCAAGCATTGTGCTTTTGTATTTTTTGGAGCTTAAAAGGGATGGTCGAAGCTGACCACTATTAAAAGCTCACCCAAAAATGAAAATTACCCCATGATTTACTCACCCTCAAGCCATCCTAGGTGTATATGACTCTCTTCTTTCAGACGAACACAATCGGATTTTACTTCATGAAGTTGTAAATATGGATATATTTTTTTTTACAAAAACCCATCGCTTCGCTTCAGAAGGCCCTTATTAACCCTCTGGAGCAGTATGGATTATATTTATGATGAATGGATGCATTTTGGGCTTCAAAACACGCCCCCCGTTCATTACTATTATAATGCTTAGGAGAGCCAGGATATTTTTAAATATATCTCAGATTGTGTTCGTCTGAAAGAAGATCATATACACCTAGGATGGCTTGAGGGTGAGTAAATCATGGGATAATTTTCATTTTTGGGTGAACTATTCCTTTAATTGTGGTTTAAAAAAAAAAGAGCTGCATAAACATCCTTCAAAATTCTCCTTTTGTGTTCCATAGAAAAAAGTTTGATAAGACATGAGGCTGAGTAAAGTTTTCATTTTTGGGTGAATTATTCCATTAAGATCCCATGATCATTCTGTTACGGATCCTCATCCAAGCCATCTAAAAACAGATCTAGAATGAATGCAGATGCTGTTCCTCTTGTGAACTGCGGGAATCAACTCTTCCAGATCAGCTGAGCTGACTAATGAGCAGAACAGGGAATAGAGATGTCGATGGAGATGGTATGGTTATTTGTAACTTTCCGTAAGTTATATAAAAACACCCAAGCATATGCCCACACAGCTCTTCTGCCAACACCAACACATTTCCTGCTACAGTACGCTTATTAACGAGCACAATGGGTATATCTGGAAGCGGAGAAACCAGTGGTGCCCAGTGGAAACGTTCGCCAAGAAAATCCAGCAAGAAATAGAACAGGACGCATCAATGCCGGAATGACTGATGGGATGATTCTCCCCAACGAATACTCAAGGAGATCCGGAACAAGCTATACTAAAACATGATACAAAGAGCTCGCACATAAACCTACACACTTCATTTATTAATGGTCTCACCTGAGAGATATAGTGTCTGGAGACGAGAGGGTCGAGCGTCTCTGTTACACTCTCTGCCCGCTCGAGGGAAAAGTGCTACTGTTACACAGGTTAACAGATTCCACTGTACGCCAACGACTGTCAGTCATATCACACACACGAATGCAAGATTTTGTTTTTAAAGAAAGGGCTTGGGCAGAATGATGATATGTGGTGTTGGGTAAAGCAATTTAAAAATAATGCATTACAATATTGTGTTACTCCCTATGGAAAGTAATGTGTTGGGCTGGGCTTGCTTGTTTGTTTTTAATAACAACAAAAAAGGTCTATTTTTGGCAAATGTAAAGGCCCTTTCACACCAAAAGTGAAATGACTTACTTCAGCAATAAAAACAAAAAAATTAAACACAAATGTGATGTTTAACTGAAGTCATTTTTGCTTATTCATATGGTTGAATAGGATCATTGAAGATCAGCAGCAAAGACATTGGGTAATAAAGTGACATTAAATATATAAAGTATATTTGTATTATTTAGCATATCTAATAGTTGCAGGTTTGCATAATACTCTTGAGTTTGCATTTTACTGTTTTCATTCATTTCTGAGGAATAGTGAATCCGCTTGTGCAAGTGAGATGAGTAAATGCCCGCTCACATTTAGTCTAGAACTACAATTTCCATCATGTTCACATAGCGCACAAAACACCTCTACACTTACTCCCGATTTCTCTCAACATGGGGTCAGGAGAGCTATCAGTCAATAAATGGGAAAACAAAGTAATGTGTTACTTATTTGAAAAAGTAACTCAGATATTTTATTGTGAATTTTAAAGTAATGCATTACTTTACTTGTTACTTTCAAAAATGGTAATCTGATTACGTAACTCACATTACTTGTAATGCGTCACCCCCAACATAGCCTCAGACATCACACACAAGGACCGTTGGCTGAATGTCTGATGAATATGGCACACAAAATTGGAAACACTTCAGGAGTTTCAAAATCGTCATCTCAATGGTTGAATTCTACAGAATTTCTAGGAGACGTGTGTGTCGTGTTCTTTAACGGTCTGCCTGGAAACAAACCTACCACTAAGCCAAACCCCCTCATGGAAAATGAAAGCTATCATGTTTTCAAAAGTATGTGAAGTATGTGAAGCATGTAAAGTCTGCGGCATAGAATCTTCAAAATACATCAAAGAGTTTTACACTCCGGTCTGTAATTGTACGGACATCGACGTTACATTATCATGCTCCTAAACATGACGTGGAACAAAACAAACTGTTTGGTTGCTTTACATGATTGGTTGCTTTACATGTCAGTCTAGGCGGTCCTTGGCCAACGAAAGCTGCGACGGAGTCCAGACCTTCTGCCGTCTGAAGGTCTGGCTACGTGAGACTACCCCCAACACTGATGATATGTACCATGCAAGGGTATAAACAAGTCAATCGGAAGAGATTTGGCTATACAGTTTATAGTACGGCACTACTAAAAAATACTTATATATAATAAAAAAAAAAAATTAAAAATAAAATTAAAAAAAAACTCTGGCAAAAAACATACCGTTCACTCTGAAACCTGTCGCAGATTTCTAGTTGATTAAAATGCAAGCTATTTATTTAATGTAGACATGGTTTAAATGTAGGTTGTAAATATAAAATTAACATATATTGAACATAAAAGCGTAAATTCAATCTGTTCATCATATAAAGCAATTGTGTCTCTTCAGAAAATTAAAGAGACTAAACCACCCTGATCATATGGATTAGTTTTACGATCTCTTAATGAACTTTTTGAAGCGTCAAAGTTTCAATTGCATAGCTGTCAATGGAGGGACAGAAATCTCTCAGATTTCATCAAAAAGATTTTCATTTGTGTTTTGAAGATGAACAAAAGTCTTACGGGTTTGGAACGGCATAAGGGTGAGTAATTAATGACAGAATTTTCATTTTTGGCTGAACTAACCCTTTAAATATTACATAAAAATCTGTTATGGTGCTTTGATTTGCTACCAGACATTCATTTGTCATCTTTTCAAGTATTAAAGTATTTAATTCAATGGTTTATCAAAAAATGGTATTTCTACATTTTTATGTAATATATATAACATTTTGGGGTTGATTTTCCAGCAAAGATATCTATAATGTGACATGCCTAGTTATGTGATATACAATGGTAAAATTTCTACCCAAGGAAAAGCCATTGCAAAGAATGCACAGAAAAGGCTCTCTCACAATGGATGACAAACTTCCTGGCCCATATGAACACACGTATGTTCCGTAGCAGCTTTGTGGCCCCTAGCATGCTCAGTTGCCTTGTTTGGAGGGAATACATTTCAATGTTTACTATGTGGCTATAAATAACAAGGTGCAACTGCGTAGTGTCGCCCCGTTGATTCGCTTCCTTCTCTCCGGTGTGGCAACAACCCGCTGCTGACCGTGTCGGGGTCATATCGGCATGCTGTCATGAGCCTGGCAGCGGCTTGCCTCACCGCCGTCCACCCATACATCCCTGCCAGAGCTGCAGCCATTAGCAGGCGTTCTCCGGCCGGGGCGGTGAGGATGGGGGGGGAGTGGAAGGCAATCAATACTCTGACTCATTCTTTCTACGATGGCTGCTTCATAACAGGATTCATTAAGGACAAACCTAATCATTTTGGCAAGATAATTAGATACAGGGAAGCATTTTTTCCTCTCCATCGATGTTCTTGAAAAGAACATGGCAAACTATGAGGTCTCGCTAACTAAAAATGTAGATTGCTAGCGAAAGGGAGTGTCCTGCGTGCGCGTGACAAAAAGAGCCTCTGAAGTGGAATGGCAGCTAAAATTAACAATTCCATGACAAGATAATTGTGACCCTGCGATTAAGACATGAAGAACGTCCTAATTATCTTGACAAGACTGAAATTATTACTGGATGATGCAGGACTGTGTTCGATGTGTTTATTAATCAAAGACAGGTGACCGAGAATGGAACCACATATTTAGGACTGGAGGAGCAAATGTACAAATTTAGAATCAACCAATGAAAACCCTATAATGGTCAACTTTAGTTGGATGGATGGATGAATGGATGGATGGATGGACTGATGGACTGACAGAACGAGGGATGGATGGATGCTAGACAGAATAAGCCAAACTATATCTAAAACAGTTCAAACTCTTTTTGTCTGTGAGTAACGGAACAGCAAGGGCTTTCTAATCTTTAACCAAGTAAGTTATTTCTAAGAGTTGATTAACTTTTAGCATCCAATAGACCAAGACAAACAAGGTCATCAAGGAAACAACCCCACAAAAATGGACAATAATTATACAGACATGCACACAAAAATGTCATTTATATGACCAGCCTATTGAGATGACCCAGTTTTTCCCAAAAATCATACGGCAGAAGTTATATTTACAAAAAGAAATGTATATCTAATAAGATACTTTAGAGCTTAGCATAATTTGAAAAATGTATATTCAAAATGGAAACGTAAATGACCTTTCCTGGCCTGTATATCACTACATTAAAAACCCGTATTTACAGTTTTTCCAGATTGTGGAAACAGTGTTAATTGTCAACCTAAAATGTTGACATCAAAATAGTTACATCACTTATTTACATCACAGAATCACTCAAATCAGGTATTCATGTGTTATATGGGTGTACGTAAAGTGGAAAATGTTACTTGTAGAGCTCAGTAATCTTCTTCATCCAGGTAGGTTATCTCCTAAAAGCTAATTACCTTTGATGGACAGTAAGAGGTCACAAATTCAACACCCCAAAAACCAAACTATATATCTCATAATCATAATCAAAAAATGATCCATTTCCATTCCCATCTATAACTTAAATTACACAAAAATAGAAGGCTCTTTAAAGATAAAGATATCTTGCCAAATATCCATGAAAATATCAATAAATTCAATGTTAATTCAACAAACTGAATCATTAATACTGCATACATTATTACAGGTACAGTACAGGAGTTTGACTACAATATCAAACTGTGATAAGTAATTTGACTGGCCAGTGATAACCTTCATTAACTATTCATGCTACCGTTAAGATTGGCCAATTTATGAATCCCATCTAATCTAGACAATTGTAAAAGACTGAAGATAAGACTAAAATTACAGCATCTAAATAATACAATAATCTCTTCCACAATTAATTAACCCCTTTAATACCCACATACATTAATCTCATTATAACTCCCAAATGGTTTGTTTAAATAGGGTAATCCGTTTTTTTTTTTTTTTTTTTTAAATCAGGGTTTATGGTGTTTATTTATTTATTTTGGTCACGAATGACAGCTAGAGAAGGCCGTGACTAGCTAACTCGCAAGCGACCGTTAAAATGAAAAAATATGAGCGTTGAGAATTACATTTCAAATGTGACAACCGCGCGAGCAGATATTTCGCGGGCTTTGTTTTTCTTACCTCCGTCGCGGAGTTTTAGCTCAAATCGGCTCTTATCAGAGCGACGCGGCCATCAATATCCGGCGGCTTTAGCTCACATACATCCCCGCCGCAGGTCGAGGTGTCTGCCGGTCGCTGCAACGCTATTTCCTCGCGCTGTGTGTAAGCGAGCCGCTGGCTACCTGTTCATCCGACTAAATAAAACAGGAAAGCAGGCCAACACTGTCTTCCATGCAATCAAAAAAAAAGTCCTGTGGTTTTAAAATACAGCGTACTACTGACAGTCCAAAACATGCACACGTCAAAGAGGAGGAAGTGACAGGACTGGTTAAACCACACTAGAGCTCGAGCTCGGCTGTCACTGCCTTTGCATTGTTGTTTTCAGCATATAGAGCAGCGGCAGTGAGGCTTCCTGCATCATTATATCCGCTGCAGCTGATGTAGAGGATCCTTTAAAAACAGCGTGCAGAAAAACTGTACAGGTATGCTGATCCGCGCATTTGCGTGGCGTCCCGTGGGTTCTGCGGATCTATTTAAAGCATATGCTCTTTTTGAAAACCTTGACCTAGCTTTTCTGTGCGTGCACGTCCTTTCCTTCTTTCTATCTTTACCGAAAGTGCGAGTAGCATCATTTCTGGTCCGATATCATTGGATGGTAAATTCGCCTCTCCCCTTCCTCTAGGGGTTATTTTTCCATCGCCGTAGCGCCCTCTGGCGGCGGCCTGCCGTAATGCGATAACTAAATCGCCGCTGTTGTAAAAGTTTTTTAAAGGGATAGGGGGTAAAAAAAAAAAAAAAAATAAATAAATTCTGTCATTGTTTACTCATCGTAACGTTGTTCAAAATTCATATGAATTTCTTTTTTCTGTGGAACACAGAGGGTGATAATTTGCTGAAACTCCAAGCTGCTCTAGTTAATACAATGGAAGTGGATGGGGACTAGGACAAAAAAGTAGCGTAAATGTAGACTGAAATTTAAAGGGATGGTTTACCCATAAAATAAAATCATTTACGCACCCTTGTGCCATTTCAAAGCCATTTTTCATGCTTCTGTGGAATAAAAGTTTGGCTAGATTTTTGCAAAACGTCCAAGCAGCTCTTTTTCATTCAATGAAAGTGGATAGTTTATTGAAGCTTGTTTCTGTCATGGAATTTTAAAAAATGTAAAAGATAATTGCATGTTTATATCTCACAATTCTGACTTTTTTCCTCGCAATTGCGAGTTTATATCTCACAATTATGATGTCTTTTCTCAGAACTGACAGATATAAACTCGCAATTGTAAGAAAAAAGTTGTTTCTGTAATGCAATTTTAAAAAATGTAAAAGATAATTGCGACTTTCATATAAACTCGCAATTCCTCAATTTTCCTCAATTTTGGGTTTTCAGAATTGCAAGATAAACTTGCAATTGCGAGTTGTAAATTAAGAATTGTGAAATATAAACTCACAATTCTGACTTTTTTCTTGCAATTGCATGTTTATATCTCACAATTCTGACTTTTTTCTTGCAATTGCATGTTTATATCTCACAATTCTGACTTTTTTCTCGCAATTGCGAGTTTATATCTCACAATTATGATGTCTTTTCTCAGAACTGACAGATATAAACTCGCAATTGTAAGAAAAAAGTTGTTTCTGTAATGCAATTTTAAAAAATGTAAAAGATAATTGCGACTTTCATATAAACTCGCAATTCCAAGAAAAAAAGTCAGAATTGCAACTTTTTGTCTCACAATTCTGACTTTATTTCTCAGAATTGATAGTTTATATCTCGCAATTCTAACTTAATAACACGCAATTCTAAGGGAAAAAGTCACAATTACCTTTTTTTATATTTAGTGGCGGAAACAAGCTTCCATAAATGGTTACTACAGCTTTTAATCTCCCAAAAAATACAAATGTGTACTAAAGCCATAGGAAAGTAAAATTAAGAGTAGTTCACCCATAAATTTAGGGTATGTTTACATGACAACGATGTACTAAAAATGGAAAAGTTTTTATTTTGCGTTTTTTCGCGTACAGACGACAACGTTGTCAAAACGATCCCGTTCACACTGATCTACGAAAACGACTAAAAATGCTGCATTCTGCTGCCAGGCCAGTAGATGGCGATGTCACTTTGTAAAGAAACACTCCGCGCCTTAGACTGAACATGTAATACGCATGCGCATGATGTCACCATTTTCACAAATCTGTTTTCTTTAGTTTGCACGGACACCATAACGGTATCGGTTTCAAAAATGTGCACGTCCCAAAACAGCGTCATGTAAATGAACGGCCAAAACGCATAAAAAGTTTGAAAATAGTGTCATGTAAACGGCCCCTAAAAGTCATTATTTTTTAACTATACCTTCAAGTTGATATTCACTGGAAATCTTGCCTTTCACCCAAGTTCAAAATCATTTATGCTTTTCCACGTACAAATCTGGCAGGTTTGCAAAACAAGCACTTCTTTGTTTACATATATCCAGAAGCAAATTTTCCTTTTTTGGCTGAAATATGCCTTTAACAGTTGTGATGAATATAAACACATTTCAAAAGCTCACTTAATGAATCATCTGAGCAAACAGCCAAGAGTCTAACATAATCCAGATGTCATCAAATCATAATGACTCGAGCAATTAAGTGAACGCTAAATTACACTGCCAAACACATGATTCCGTATGCAGTTTTAATTGTGGAACATTTTTGTGCAACAGTTCAATAGATTCCGTGAGCTACAGGAAAAAAAGAAATTAACTGTCAACAGCTAACGATGGAAAAGCAGTGAAGAGCATATTTCAAATTTCATGCATCAAAGTAAGCAGCACATCCTGTGTTGCATTGGAAAATGTCAGAGGTCTACCTTTGATAATCATGTGTAAACAGTCAGTGCTGGTTTGGGTTTGTGTTCTTTGCATGAGATGACTTCAACAAGGCAATTCAGCTCTACTTCAATTCATCCTATTATGTGCTATCATTCTCTGCTCTTATATGGCACAGGCAATGTTGTCATGTAAATTAATGAACATGCCACGAACAGTGAAAAAAAATGATATACCTTTTCAAGTGTCATTTAAATCAAGAGTCATAAGACACACAAGTGGAATGGAAACATATGCAAATGAGCTGCCCTGCAGGACTGTATTTTTGCCATTCATTTATCAGCAGCAAATGATTAAAATAAAAAATATCTACATCATTCACCTGAACGAGTCAAGCATACAACTTTCCTTATTTCTGTGACATTAAAAAAGTAAATGTTTTTACAAATCTAGGCATTATTAAAATATACTTTATAGTATGTTCACCATGTAATAAAAACATACAAAATAGATCCTACAGTAATAAAAGTAGAAATATTTACTGAACATGTACATATCAGAGTCTGTACAGTGGAACCATTGTTTCCATTGTAATAATAATTCATATGGTCCGGGATAATTCATGACAGTTCACTGCAGCCGTTGTTTATATGTTGGCAGAAGACCGCAGGATGTTGAATCGTTTCAAAGTCATGCGGATGAATCCGAGGTCGCGGTTCACCTTTTCTAGGCGATTCTCCAGGGACACCTGGGAGACGAACATCGTAAAGTTTATAATGCTACACATTTGTGTTATGCATAATCATCTTTTAAATAAAAACGAAAGAAATAATAAAATGAGAGCCTTTCATTTGTAAAGTGTTTAATTCACTGGATTTTTAAACAATAGGCATTATCATGGTTATATAACATATAAAACACTTTTGGGTTGAATTTGCAGCAAAAATAATTATATTGTGATCAATGTTGGGTATGTTACTCTAAAAAATAATGAGTTAGTAGCTAGTAGCTAACTAATTACATCTTCAAGAGTGTTATTAGATTACTGTACTAATTACTCTCTCTAAAAAGTACTGCATTGTTTATTACTTTCTAAATCCCACATCAACCTCCACCAGCTGAACAAACAAGGATAGACATGAAACTGCTCTTTTAATTCTTTCAAATATATAATATAAAATTGCATAAATTATGGCCAAAGCATTTAAAGGGACGTTACATACATTTTAACATTAGATGTTAAATCCACTATTGTTTTATATAGAATTGTTGCAATTACATCAGAAGTAGCTGCAATTAAATTACAAAAACTTTTTTTAGAGTTATCCCTTTACTTTTCCCTTGAAAAAGTAAAGTAATTAAATTACAGCAATGAATTACTTATCTCATATCATATTAATATTTTGGTGTATATATTAGTGCTGTCAATCGATTAAAAAGAAAAATAACCAATTAATCACACTTTTTTTTTCTGTAATGTAAAACATTAGATTTGACATTAAACATTGGAGGAGTTTTTAATATTCAGTTACTCTCCAAATTAACGTAGAAACATCTTAAAGATGGTATATTTTAAATATTTGTTTAATGGCATCTTTTTATGAATGAAGGCCAGTATAACTGATCACTGGTACTAATGTCTCTATGAAATAGATTTTTTTTAAACATTAATTATTAGACATTCAACATTACAGTATAACTAAAAGCTATCAATTTCAACATCTATTAGCCATTAAAAAAAATAAAAACTTCACATAAACTCACTACAATGAATGTCATTTATCTGTGGCCTTCCTACCTGACTAACATAAATATACAGAAACTGAATAAAGTTATCAAACACTTTACACTCTTCACTGCATAAATTATAAACTAAATATATATTAATCCTTATTAAAGCTACAATTTTCTCTGTTACCTTTGTTCTCTGATTAACATTAATGACAGACATCATCACAGCAACTGGTTTATTAGGCTACTGTCACTTTAAGAGCTGCTGCTGCTGAACATGACGCGCATCTCATTTTCTCACAACTTTATTTAAGTTTATTTAAGACATTATTTAACTCATTTAAGACTGCTCTTATGAGGATACTCGACAAAACGGGCATTTTGGCATAATTCTGTGTGTTACTGTTTGTTAAAGCACGAAAGAAAACTTGATACTGGCGCACCTCTTTCTGAGTCGTGTATGGAAGGCAAAAGGTTAAAAAACACGTTTTAACGTTAACAACATGTAAAATATGCGTATTTAACACGTATTTCACATGTTGTTTACACATTAGCGTGATTTTTGAAATACGTGTATTGTACGTGTTGTCAATATTTTAAAATGCATGCGTTTTTGGACCCTTTGGCCTTCCATATGTGCGAAATTCATAGACAGCGTGTTTTAGTTTGTCTTGTAGCTAGCGCTTGAATGATTTAAAAGCATTTGCGTGAATAAGAGCGTAATCATATAATGTAACGCTAGCCAAATTATGATGGAAAAAACAGATGCTGCTTTAATTGCGTTAAATATTTTTAACACGTTAAACGCATGCGTTAACACGCTAATTTTGACAGCATTACTATATATGCATCTGAATGGAAAGCGATTGTGTTCTCACCTCATCTAACCTGCTCTGCAACGTGACGCGGCCCCCGGCTCCTGGAATACGGCTCAGTGCTGCCTCAATCTGTGGAAAATAAATAAATATTCAAGGAAACTGTCACAGCACTCAGCAAATTGCTGCATGGAAACAGCTGAGCTTAAACAACAGGGTTTTGAATTAGCACTCCTCAGCATGATTAGGAAAAGGGAAGCCTGGGCTAAAAATAGACATGATTAACAAGCAGCACTATAAAGGCAGGTTATGTAATGTGTAGTGCTGAGGACACAGCAGAAACATGCGCTGACATCGATCTACAGTCGCTCTCAAACCAGCACGGCTCGTGAGGGAGTCACATGCTGTCCAAACACTCATGTGATGTTAAGACATACAATCCATGAGCTTTGAGAGTTCAAAGTTTCATGATAATGACTTCAGCATGTATATGACCAGAAGGAAAGTATTGAATAAACACAAATGAGCTGAAAATAAATCATCGGTTGTGTCATATTGGCCGAAGCTGAACATGTGAGCAGCATGACGCATGCATGTGATGCTGACACAGGATTAGGCCAATAATGAGCCGGCATTTGGACGTAAACAAGGTACCCTGCACTGAGTTCACTATGTATGACAACGGTTCAAATTGTTGAATAAAGTTGTTATTTTTGTTTTGTTTTTACGCACAAAAAGTATTCTCGTCGCTTCATAACATTAAGGTTGAACCACTGTAGTCACGTTGACTATTATTTTTAACTACCTTTCTCGACGTCAAAAGGTGCAATGACATTGCTGCCTATGTGTGGATCAGATACCCTCAGATTTTATCAAAAATATCTTAATTTGTGTTCTGAAGATGAACAAAGGTCTTACGGGTGTGGAACGGGTGAGGGTGAGTAATTAATGGCAGAAATTTCATTTTTGGGTGAACTAACCCTTTAAATAGCTTAAAATAATTTACCACAGAGTGCCCCGAATAACCAATCAGAATAAAGTATTCTAGAGAAACGTGCAATAACAGGAAATATCCCACAATCACCTGCTGCTTTTCCTGTGTGAGCTCATCAAAGAGGCGCTCTGCGTCAGCCAGCGACTGAATGCGAGGCTGACAGGAGAGGGACGTCTCTTCAGCGGCGTCTTGTGTCTGCAGCGAGCTGACAGCAGCTTCCTGTTCCTCCCAGCTGGGTCCAACCGCATGCTCCTCAGATTCACTGCTTTCTGCAGGATCAGACGAGCCCACACTGGACTGAGGGTTCACTGAGGAGGAAATTCACACAAGGTTTATGTTTCCTGAAGGAAATACCAGTGCTTACAGGGTAGGACATGAGTAGTGTTAATGTTTTAGGTAAAATAGTGGTTTGAAAATCCATTATATATACACTCCAAAAATATTTAGAGGTCTTTTAATGGTCTAAACCATTTAAATCACAAATCACAGGTCAGGAAATTAGCAAGAATTGCACAAATACTGTACATAAAGTAACCAAGCATGGAATAGCTTTCTCCAACTTGCAGAAATCTTTTTACAGGAAGAAGAATCAGTGTTGTTCCACTTAATGGTAATGGTTAAAAATAGAAATATTTCGTTACTTTTTTTTTTTTTTTTTAAACAATTTACAATTGTTTTATTAATTTAATGCATAAAATTATTAATTAATCTCTTAATAAAGAGAAAAAATGTATACTATTTTAAAACTATTTTAATTCATTGTAGAAAAGTATATAAAATGTTAAAAAAATATATATGAACAAGCACTGTAAATAGTGATCAGTATCGCTGTTTCTTCTAGGATTGTCAACATTTGATGCTGAAAAAAGCTGAAAAAGTAACAATACCTTCCAGTCTCTCAGAAGGCTTAAACTGTAACCTCTTCCTTGGACTTGGATGGGATGGTACTGAGGAGCTGATGCCATTTCGATCAAAAACATCAAACCTAAAAAACAATCCATTTATGAGACACATCAGACACATATATTGACAACTGATCAGTGCGGATGGCAAGTGGATCAGACAGCAGGACAGAAATGTTACCTGCTCTGCAGGTGTTCTTGGGATGGAAGAGGGTGACCCAACGCTGTGGAGAAGTTTTCAGTCGGGCAGCGCTTAGGACTGGACTTGGCTGAGAGAGGCATGAGTAACGTGTCCCTCTTTGCTAACATAAAAAAAGAAATCAGTGAAGTTGGAGTTTTATCAGTTACTTTGAAAATGGCATAATCATACATCCAACACTCAAATACTAAAGATTTGGTTCACTCACTGGGTGTGGTGATAGGAATGGGTCTCTGTGCTCTGGGGGGCAGAGATGATGACCTGTGGCCCTCTGGAGAGAGACTCCTCTGGGCCCTCAGCACAGCTCCGCTCCGCTCCTCCACCGCGTCCCTCACAGAACTCTCCACAAAAGCCACCGTAGGCCTCCTTATAGTCAACCCTAAAACACATCACAAAATAAAAATGACAAGTGTTAGGAATTTTAAAAAGTACCTAAATAACTGTTAGGATTAGGGTTAGTAGCTCAGCAGTTTGATACAAGTCTCTTATGTTCACCAAAGCTGCATTTATTCGATCAAAAATACAGTAAAAACAGTAATATTGTGAAATATTATTACAATTTCATATAACTGTTTTCTATTTTAATATATTGTAAAATGCAGTTTATTCCTGTGAATTTTCAGCATCATTACTCCAGTCTTCAGTGTCACATGATCCTTCAGAAATCATTCTAATATGCTGATTTGCTGCTCAGGAAACATTTCTGATTATCAATGAATGTTGTGCTGCTTCATATTTTTGTGGAAACCAGGATACATTTTTTTTCTCTGATTATTGATGATGAATAGAAAGTTCAAAAGAACAACATTTTGTGAAACAGAAATCTTTTGTAACATTATAAATGTTTTTACTGTCACTTTTGATCAATTTAATGAGTCCTTGCTGAATAAAAGTTAATTTCTTTAAAAGAAATCCCCAAACATTTGAATGGTAGAGTAAATATTATAGTTAATAAATATATATATAAAAATAGACAAATAATTATTTTGTTAAATACACATTTTTGTAACTGTTTTCAATTTTATGATGAATAAATATAATTTTGTTTATTAATTTGTATGTTTAGTGTGAATTTGTGTGTTCAAATCACCCTAAATGAAACCAACATTGCTAATTTGTATTATTTGCATCATTTTATAGTTATATAATTAAAGTATATTGACACTTTAAGAAGAGTCAGTATGTAGTTATTGTTAATTATTTGAAGTGTAGCTAACTACCAGAAACGAGAAAACTTTGCAGAAATGCAGTTTTATTAAAGGTTATTAAGGGTTTTTTTTTTATTATTATTATTAAGGTTTTTGAGGAAAACCTGAAGCTGCACTGAAACTGCAGTTTGGACCCTTAACCCGTTGGTAATCAAAGTCCACTTTATGGAGAAAAATCCTGGAATGTTTTCCTCAAAAACCTTCATTTCTTTTCTACTGAAGAAAGACAGACATGAACATCTTGGATGATATGGGGGTGAGTAAATTATCAGGAAAATTTGAATTCTGAAGTGAACTAATCCTTTAAGGAGCATTTCAATACATACTGGAAGAACCGCAGCCATTCTTGGACAGAACACGTCCCTCAGTGGCTTTAGTGTCCTCCATCTGGATCAGGGCCTTCATCATGGGCGTCAGTGGAACATCCCTCTTCCTCGGTTCTTCACAGTGACCATGAGTCTGTTCTCTCTCCGGTGGAGACAGTCGCCTGATGACAGAGGACAATGCAAGTCAGAAAATACCATCTCAAAGTGAACGTGCCACAGCACAACATGGTAAAGAAATGAATATTGTGTAGAACTATAAATAACAAAATACCCTCTAGCTGTTCGGTCAGAAGATGTCTGTTCACCCCTGAGACCAGCGCCGTTCCTCATGCCGACATCAACATCTCGATGCCTTTTACTCGGTGAAAGCAGAAGATCAGGGTGGTGGAACAAACTGGAAAGATTCAATTTGTGAGTTTCAGTTTAAAGTGAAACCATTTCATGGATTCAAAATTTTGTATTGTTCCAAAAGAGGAAAAAGACAGAAAAGCTGTATGCTAGCATCTGTCCAAGCATAGGGCTGGGTGATAAAATTATAACGATAATAATATAATTTTATTTAATTTTCCCTGATAAAACGATAAGAATTGTTAAATGTCCGATAATGTTAATGCACCAAAAGCGGAACGAAACTCATTTAAATGGTGCGCCACACAGACCATTTATCCGCTTGGCTCAAAGTTCAAATGGCAGTGCGAGAGCGGATACGTTTCGATCGGTTTCGATCGGTCTCGGTCACGCGACCGAATGTCTCTGTGATATAAACTAGTTTAAAGCCAGATAAAGCAGTGCTGACAAACAGGATAAACACTGTGCACGACGAAACAGTCAGAAGATATTTTAATCTACAAATTGCCATCATTTACCATGATTTACTGTAGTAACACTAACTGCACCATGGTACTGTGGCAGAAATGTGGGATATTCATATCGAATTTTATTAATAAATCTAGGCACATGTTACATGTATTAAAGGAGTAATGGAATATAATTACAGTATTTTTGTGATTAAGCTATAGCATTTATGCATTTATACTTAATGTATTTAGGCTACTGTACAAATACCATAGAAACCACAGTTACATTTTACCATGGTATTGAGGTGCAATGTGTGTGGTTTTACCTGTGGCTATCATGATCTAAATGTATGCTACTATGTATGACCAATGGTTAATTTTAATAAACTCAAAAAGAATATTTAAATTTCACAATATAAAAATAAGGTTGTTATAATTTGTACAGATGGTACTGTTTTCGTTGATGAACATACATTTATATCTACATCCTAACTCAAGCTACTACTACTGTCAACTCAAGCTACTGTCAAATGTGTATTTATAAGAGAGAAAACATGTAATATTAATATTGCAGCCTGCACTGCAAACTGTGCTGAAGATACGTGTCATCATCAAAGTCAGGAAACACAAACCATGTTCTGACAATAAAGACTAGTTTAAAACCACAATTAACAGTCTGGTTACTATTACTTTCACTTAGGAGCAAAAATCTGCCTTTAAACTCAAAAGAATAAAGATTTGACATTTATTGTAATAATTATCGATATGGTTCTGGTATGAAAATTTTTATTGTGATCATTTTTTTAGGCCACATCGCCCAGCCCTATCCAAGCATCAATAACTGTACAAATGTGATAAAAAGTGTATCAATTTCATTGTTTCAAAAAAAACACTGTTTTAGAGTGCTTTCACACAGCACTTTTGGTGCGCACCCTGGTTTGACTGACGTCAGTGTCCAGTTCATATGGTTGATGCAAACGCTGTTTCTGGAATACAGTTCATGTGAACTCCGGTACAGTTCGCTGTACATATGAATGAAATTGAACAAAATCACAGAAGGGAACCCCTAAGTGAACCCCTGTTTGTGTGTGTCTCACTCACTTTCCTGACTGGAATGCCTTTAGCAGAAATGGACTCCCGTGATCATTTGCAGTACAATAGCGGCAGATAGACGCAAGACACAAGATTAAAAAAACAAAAAACGAGAATGCAGCTTGATGATGCAAGCGGACCCAAATAATATAATGTGAACAGAGACCAGTGGGGGAAGGGGATCTATCAGACTCTGGTTCGGACCAAGCAAGTGTGAAAGCACCCTTACAGCCCTGATGAAGATGTTTTGTGAGTTTCGTACCCCGCTCCAGATGGTTGTGAGTTACCATGAAGAGACTGACGCGTTTTGGCCAGATTCTCGTGCTGTAGCTGTCGGACTTGAGTTTCTAGCTTAGAGATGGCCCTTCAAAACCAGAGAAATTCATAAATGATTATTTTTAAAGACCATTAGGTAGTACACAAAAGGAAATTATATTATATATATAATTATATTACTACCCATGTTACATACAGTAGTGGCCAAAAGTGATGTCCAGCCTAGGACATCACTTCTCCCTTTATTCAATAATTATTATTTAAAAAATTTGCGTAATTGTGCTTGGAGTCAATTGTTTTATTTGTGATCACGCAATGAAACGTGACAAATTGTGCCAACATTATTTTTGGCCAGACTGTCATACAAAGAAATTATGAATGCATTTGATTTGCATAGAAAAGTAAAACCTGAAGCTGTAGTTTGCCTTTTTTTGCCAAATAATTCTGTCAGATAAATACTTTAACCAAGTTTAGCATTTTGCTCTTCCATCATATTTGAAATATTTAAAAAAAAAAATATATAAAATATTTTCTTAATATTTATGTAGGAACAAATATCCCCTCCGGACATCAGTTTTGGCCACTACTGTATATATTACATAATAGTAATAAAGCTAACAAACTGTACAACACAAAATAATTACATATTAAAGAACATATTTTTCATTTGCATTAATAATTATTATGATCAAATATATTACAAAATAAATATATGACTTTGCTTTAATATATGTTAAATATTACATTTAACAATCAAATTATTATAATATTTAAAAATTAAACAATGTAATGCAATTGTTAAATATAAATTTTAATTTTAATTATAAAATAGCAGTTGATGTGGTGATACCAAATAAAGATTTTTAAATGAAATCTGACTACCTTTTCAGTTCACATATTTGTTCATTGGCATCAAAGAGCTTATTTTCAGTTGAGACCAGCTTGTCCTGTTAGAAAAGAAACAAGTGAGAAGTTTGTGAACTTCTTTGTACTAATTTTGTCGATTTGTGTCAATGTCAGATAAAAACAGCTTTCACCTTCGCTCCTTCATGCTCCCTTCTCAATGAATCATATTCGTTGAGGAGCTGAAAAAAACAGAGACGCACATCATCACATTGATCTTTACGGTCTAACATAACAGCATAAAGGACAGTTTAAAAGAACTCACATCCTGTAGCATCTTGTGTTCTTTCTTCATGCGGGCCTCTTTCTCATCCACATCCTTACAGGCGTTCTGCATGGCTTCCTCCAGCTGACGCAGGCGGTTCTTCAGTTTGGTCATGGTGGCGTCTTTCTCGCGGCTGCTGTGTTTGGTCTCTTCTAACCGCTGCTGCAGGGTCTGGACTGTGGCGCTGGCTGCATCGTATTGCTCTGGCCATTCCGCCTGGACCACAAACACAAACTTTAGGATAGCACAGCGTTTCAACACACCGTCGTGTCTGACTTCCGCAGCAAGACTAACTATTATGATTTAAAATCATTTTATAGAGATGTACCAATCACGTACCAAGCTGAGATTAAAACATTTAAACAATTATAATTATAAAATCTATCTAAAGTCAGTATTAATAAAAATATATGAAAATCTCAGTGCAGAGCATAATAAGAAAAATATTTTTCGAATACATTTCCATTATTTCCATCACTTTAATTATTTTCCTAATTTCCATCACTTTTCCATGACGGTAATCAAAAATATTTTTGCTGTTAAAGGCACCATATCATGCACAGTTGTAGAATTTTAAATTTCTTACAATGTTAGTCAAGGTCTTGTTTAACAAACAAACAAATAAAAAAAAAATAAAAAACAGTCATACTTTAGTGTTTATGACCATGTTAAGTCTCCTCTATCACCCTTAGAATTAAACAGGCTGTTTTGCTATTACACCTTTAAGACTTGTATATGTAAATTAACTGTTATGATTAGCTAACCTATGGAAGTTCATTTCTGCCACAAAAAAAACACGCTTTGGTAAATCATAATTATGACTCATGACAAAGTTGAAATTGAGATAATTCATAATTATGACACAAAAAGTCAAAAGTGATAATTATGATATAAATACTTTAAATTATGAGATACTACGTCAAAATTGTGACATGAAAAAAAGTCATAATTATGACAGAAAAAAAATCTAAATTGGAATAAATTGACAATTGACAAAAAGTCAAAATCATGTTTAAAAAGTCAGTTATTAAATACTAAATAAATAAAATCATGATTATCACAAAAAGTTGAAATTGAGATAATTCATGATTATGACATAAAAAGTATATAAAACTTGTATAAAACATAAAAACTTGAAATTATGAGATACTACATCAAAATTGTGACATGAAAAAGTCATAATTATGACAAAAAAAAAAAATCAAAATTAGACTGACAATTGACAGACAAATCGTGTTTAAAAAGTCAATTATTAGATGCTAAATACAAAATAAATAAAATAAAACAATTGTGATTTCAAATTGAGATTAAAAAAAGAATTAAGGCAATTTGTTAAAAGCCATAATTGATATAAAAAGTAAAAATATTTTAGATGCTAAGCCATAATTATGACAAAAGTCAAAATTGAGATGAAAAAAACAATTATGTGAAATGAGATAAAAAGTCATAATTATGACATAAAAAGTCAAACTTATGAAATACTAAGTCATAATAATTATGACAAAAAGTCTAAAATTGAGATAAAAAGCCATAATTAATTCATTAAAAAAGTAAATTTCCATAATAACCTGTCCTGATTTTATTCACACTATTGTTCTTCAAGTTGCTAAATACTGAGATTGAGCCAGAGGTTGCTAGGATGATCTAGGTGCTTCCTAGGGTGTTTCTATGGTGATCTGGGTGGTTGCTAGCATCACTAGTAAGTTTAAATAGTGGATCTGAATGTTGACTTCCTCAAGCCAACATAGTAAATGTTCTGCATATATTGGGGACGAAGCTTTGAGTTGTTGAAATGTCAGCATATGTCATTCCATGTTACGACCCCTTTATAGTGACAGTATATCATTAATAACGTTTTGCTGACTACAAGCACAACTGCAATGTCAACATTCAAGTCTCTCAAACACAAGCCACTGATGTATTTCCTGTTTTAGATGGAGGCGGTGACTCATACCAGCTGTCTCTCCAAGAGGTGGTTTTTGATCTCCAGCTCTCGGATGCGTGTGCTCGCCTCTGTCAACGCTCGTTCCAGGTGCTGACATCTGCCAAACGATGATCAAAGACACAATCAGTCAGAGTTCATCGGACTCCGCCGATGACAGTGTTTATCGTGCGTTAAACACCAGACACCAGATGTCACCAGACTCACTGTGCTGATGTGAGTGCAGATACAAAACAGGCTGAAGAAAGAGCCAAATATATCAATATACCACATTAGACCTACTAGTTATTCATTATTTGCTTAATAAATTTCATTATGCAGTCTGAAACAATGAAGCAGACACTTAGTATAGAAATAATGGCTGATGATATTTATGTTTGGCTAGTAATAACCAATATGGAATTCGTCAATGTGTACTTTACATGTTTGAAGAGAAATGGGGCATCAATACATTATAATGTACTGTAAAAACAATACATTTGAAACCTACTGTTTGAATTAATATTAAGCAGCTGACAATAACAGATATTGATAACAAAATATGCTAATATTAGTGGATACCAATCTGGAATGTAGTATGTATTCCTACAAAATAGCAGCGTCTTGTGTCTCACCTCTCAAGCAGGATCTGGTTGCTTTTCTCCATGTCAAGAGGCAAATTCACCAGATCCAGCTTTTCCTTCAGGGCACTGATCTCTGCTTCATAGTACGCTCTGAGATCAGCTATGTGGCGGGCATGTTTCTCTCTCAGGTTCTGTCTCAACCTAGCAAGATTAGACCAACCAAGGAGTTAGTGTGGCATATCAGATGGTGGATACAACAAATAGCATTGGATAGGTTCAATAAAGCACTCAATAAAGATGATCCTTAAACATCTTAAAGGGATAGTTCACCCAAAAAATAAAAATATCGCGGTACTTCTGCCCACGTCACGCGTGACCTTTCCAACATGATTACGTAATGCGTCCAAGACAAGCATTTGTGGTTAAAAAGTATATAATTTTTTAGAAAATGGCAGATCGTTTCACTAGACAAGACCCTTATTCCTCGTCTGGGATCATGTAGAGCTCTTTGAAGCTGCACTGAAAGTGACATTTGGACCTTCAAGTCTACTATATAGAGAAAAATCCTGGAATGTTTTCCTCAAAAACCTTAATTTCTTTTCAAATGAAGAAAGACATAAACATCTTAGATGACATGGGGATGAGTAAATTATCAGGAAATTATAATTCTGAAGTGAACGAATCCTTTAATATACACGTGCAATTAGTCGACTCATCGCTTAAATGAATCTGTAGTCGAGGGCAGCCCTAATTCATAAGTTGTAAATGTCATGTTGACTTTAGGGGGATTTTAAAGGACTCTTACAGCGAGAGGACGACTGGGTCCTCCAGCGAGGTCTTCCGCTCCAGTTTCCCACTGCCTGTCCCTGGGCTGCTTCTGTTCAGCTTGTACATCTCTTGAGCAGACGGTCCTCTGGGCTGTACGGTGACCGTGGCAGTGTGGCTGCCCTCATCTTCACTGTTGGCCTGGTTTGCTCTCAGCGCAGACGGGGAGGGAGACGTCCGGTCTGGCGCCTGCTGTGCAGACAGACTGCTGGCGTTGGAGATGCAGTCGGTGTCACTGTGGCTGCGCAGGGCCATGGAGTCGGGACTGACGGGTGCGTCGCTGCTGCTAGGACAGGCCCGGACATGCGCAGATGGACTGCTGAAGTGGGACGGCGACGTGAAGCCTGACGTGCGATCCGAGTGCTTCACATGCACCGTAGAGTCCAGAGTCAACACCTGGGTGAGGGAGCAACAGGTGAGGGATGACACTAGACATTTTGCTCCTTAATTAATTCTTGTCTTAATTGGCTCTGCTCTCACCTGAGGAGACGAGGTGGACGAGTTGATTAAGGAGTCCCACTCGTGGCCTTTGGGATCTGCTCTTTTGCTCTGGTAGATCTCCCGCAGAGACAGACGGTTCTCATCTGGAGTCTGTGTGCAACAGAATAACAACTGCATTCAAAGAGACGTGGTGCAAAGCTCACTGTGTTCAGCAGTACAGACTTATCCTGTCTGTATCATATTTGATATGCAAATTTTAAAGGGATGGTTGATTATGATTTCACTTTTTTAACTTTAGTTAGTGTGTAATGTTGCTGTTTGAGCATAAACAACATCTGCAAAGTTACAACACTCAAAGTTCAATGCAAAGGGAGATATTTTCTTTTACAGAAATCACTTTTTAAGGATTACGACAAATGGCTGGTAGGGACTCATTTACATAAACCCTGCCCCTGAGAACACACAACAAAGGGGGTGAGACCATGTTGGGCTGCTTTAGAGAAGAGGAAGAGTTGTTGTAGTAGAGTGTTGTTGTCATGCCGTCATTTTACGCCGGACTGCTTCACAAACGAGGGTCAATTCAACGCTGGATTTGCACAAGAGATTAACATGACGGCACGTGCTAGTGGAGGAGTTGAATCAACTCCACAGCAATGGCAGAAATTTATCCACTAACCATTCAGAAACGTCCAGTTTCATTCTAAAAGTTGTAACTTCTTCCTGAGTCTCTCCATCAGTGTCAACTCTGGTTTGAACAATGTAAGGCTGGACACAGTTACTGACAATCCTCATTTTGGCTGCGTGAGATTCTCCAGCTTTGTTGTTGTTGAGCAACCGAAGTGTGAGCTGTTAAAGCTCCGCCCTCTTCTGGAAAGGGGGCCGGGAGCAGCAGCTCATTTGCATTTAAAGGGACGCACAAAAACGGTGTGTTTTTGCTCACACCCAAATAGGGGCAAATTTGACAAGCTATAATAAATGATCTATGGGGTATTTTGAGCTGAAACTTCACAGACACATTCTGTGGACACCAGAGACTTATATTACATCTTGTAAAAAGGGCATTATAGGTCCCCTTTAAGGCCTCTAAATTACCAACATTATCAAATCATTGCTTAAAAACATGCTGTAAATGATCTTCTACATGCCTTCTGTCATCTGATTGATAGTTTATACTTTTATAGTAACTAAAAGCCTTTTAGTATAATTGTAAAAACATCCACATTCAGATCGTGTGAAATCTTAATTTCTATAAAGTAAACATATGAATAACTTTTATATTGTTAGTAATATTTCAAGATGAACACTTACTGGATTGAAGCAACTTACGTTTACTTGATTATCCATACATAATTTAAAAAAAAATAAAAATCCTTTTAAAATGTGAGTATCAAATATGATCCATCAGGCTTTTGAGGAATGTTTAGTTGTTCATCTCACAATCATCATTGTTTTGCACTGCACAATATGTTTTGTCCCATAATAAAAAGATAAAATATACTTAAAAATGAATGAGTTTACTGACTTTAAATTCACTTAATAACAATTTACCTGCATTAGGACGAAGGAAGCATTTTCAAAGTTGTCAGGTAGAGGGCGGTATAACTCACTCTCATCCAGCTTCCAGTAAGACAGGCCTGTCAAATCAAACAGAACATGTTAACAGCAATTTCACATTCACAATAATCAGAAATGACTTCAGTCTCAACCACTAATTGAAAACCTCTTCAAATATAACATTACAATCCCACAAAATCACCCGATCACAATCACATCCCTCCTGTGTGCTGTTAGACAGACAGTGGAGCTTGATTCTTAGTGAAACGTGTTACCTGAGGCTTCAGACACCAGACTGTCACTTCTCCTTAGAGGCAATGGGTTCATGGAGGCTGCACTGCATCCACGCTGGGGGAAAAGCCAGAAAAAAGATGTTTATTATACTCAGAAAGAAATTTCTAAATGCACACAGAGGCCTCTATGAACATTAAAAGTAATAAGGAGAACATTGATGCTTCGTCTTATCTCTGAAACAGCAAATTATGCACAATTAATACAAAAAAAAAAAAAAAAATCAAAGATGCATAAAGATGCAAATTTTGGCCATTTAAAAATCTGAACTTTTCTGCCTTTAAATTTAGAAAGTGAAATCAGACATCAGAATAGTATAGAAAATATTATATACTGAAGTAAAGATGGAAGGACATTCAAAGAAGAGTTTACTGCTTAAATGAGTAAAAAATAAGCTTCCACAGATATCTCATGCATCCCTGCTGCTCATGGGTATTAAAAGAACAAAAAAAAAAAACATACAATCATTCAATAATAATAATATTTGCTTACATCAGGTAAATGATCTGTGTGCTCCTTAGGAGATCCTGCTCCTGCTGTGCTCTTGTCTCGCTCCTCCACATGTGACGTCCGGTTTTGTGCCGTTCGGTTCTTTCTCGGTCTGTGTTTTTGCCGTTGGGCCCAGGAGGTCAGAGGTTGACTACACAACATATAACAACACAATGCTATAAAAACAATCAAACAGAGTTCATTAAAACCAGTGTTATTTTACTATTATTTATATACTATTACAGTTTTTATTAACTTTTATGTTTATATTTACAATTTTCATTTTAGCTTAATTTTTTGTCATTTTTTATATGCTTTTTTTTTTTGTCATTTTTATGTTTTTTAATAAATATTTCTAAATAGTTTTCATTTATTTTTATTTCAGTTTTAGTTTAATTTCAGTTAGTAGTTGTTTTTTTTCAAACACAAAAGTTTTTCATCAATACTTCATCATAAGTTTTTTATATTTATATTTAATCTTATTTCAGTTAATAAAATTGTTTTTAATAGTTTAGTTTTAGTTAATGATAACAACACTGACTACAACAATAAAGACTATTTATTGTGTATTAAAACATTATAGTCAAATGTTTAAACACATTTGACTGGATTTATGTAAACATATATTTAAAATATAACTCAGAGAGAAGCATTCTGCAAATATATGCAATATATTACATATATGTTATATATTTTACTTAACCTGTTGTCTTCATTATACATTGTAAGTTTGAATAAATTAGTCAAGAAAACAAGTTATTATAACAGCCACTATTTAAATGTTTATACGCCAAAACAAATTGAAGTAAAAACATAATTTTATAATTAAAAAGATCATGTAAAAACTACCTTATGTCCAATGTAAATGTTTATATACAATGAGTGTTGATTATTAAATAAAGTTGATTAATGAACTGATTAATTAAACTTTATTTTTGGTTTCATGAAATCTTTAATTTTGGTTTTAATTTCAGTGCATAACTATTAAGATCTATAATATGCATTTGGAAAATAGATAGGAACATTACAGTCAAAAGTTTAAACGGGTAAATGACGTGAAGGTCATTTTTTTGTCCAAAGGCCTTAATAATAATAAAAAACAAAGATATGACATCCAAAGTATGTAAGGTAGTACAACTAGATCTCGTTTACTGAATCTAAAAGGTTTTCATTATATTTTGCTACATATAAAGGTATTTTAAAGATTTTAAAGTGTCAAAAGCTCATTCGGTTTAACTGTCCAAAGGCCAATACAGCCATTTCATTTGTGATTAAAATATCTTAAAATGTAATAAATGTATATATTTTTTATTCTTCCATGATTTTATTACATCATATTAACATAGTGCAAAAATGGTATTAAAATTATGTGTAGAAGTCGTTGCTTTATTATGAGAAAGAATGTCCAGAAAAGTGAATTTCATTGATGTCATTCGGAGTAACCAATATAAAGGGACCTTTTTAGATCAAGTCATGCGGTCAATATCATGCGACAGGATGTGACACCTGCAAAAAACTACATGGTTGTGAAGCAAAGTAACTAACTCTCTCTTAACTATTTGGAAAATTCACGTTTTCACTTGCTCATACACGTCCTGAAACATCAGGTAATTCGGTACAACCGCTATAAAACATGGAAAATGTTGTAATATTTTAAAAACTTGTAGTAAATATAAAATGTTTGATTGTCCTTTTGCTAGCTAGCTAGCAAGCTAACGAACAAGCTAGATAGATATCAGCCTGTTAGCATTGTTTGAAAATATTGTCATTCGGTATAACCAAAAGTGTCATTCGGTAAAACCGAAATTTTGGTTAAACCGAATTACTTTTTTGGTGACAAATTTCGTCCATCTTGTAAAAAATGACAAAAGCAGTGTTAATTGATTATAAAAACCACATAATCTCATTGTTAACACTTAATAAAACTTCAAAATTAATTATATCTCCTTTATGTTTTTTTAAACTTTTAAAAACCTTATTCGTCAATGACCCATTGACAATGAACGCATTTGACTGAATTTATGAATTTCTCATTGATCTTAAATACGTTTACATTTTCTAAAGGCACATACTAAAATCCTTTAAATTAGTTTTAGACAAATATAATTCCCATACTTTCATTTGTGTCATTTCACTTTTGATGACTCCAATCATACTTAACCAACTGCAACTTTACCTTTTTACTCTCTGTTTATCGGTTGGGGTAACGGGTGCGATCGTCACAGGCGTCTGGAGTTTGTCGCTGGCTGTGATGGTTCTGCTCAGCGGGTTCTGGCCCACTGGGCTTGTGTCAGGTATAGGGGACAGTGTAAGACTGCCATCCTGCTGGTTTGGGGACCACAGCGCCTCATCCCTCCCCTCTGTGGAACTGGGCCGCCCTGTTTCTAAGCCATGCTCCCAGGTGGAAAGAGTCCCATATCCGCTGCTCAGCACAGTAACCATCCCCTCCTCCGAGCTCTCCTGAGGGTGAACGGTGAGCTGGGGATGTGACAGAGGTCTTGCAGCCGACGACATGAAGGTGTTCTCAGCCGCCGGGTCCTCTAGAGGCTTGTGGATCTTACCGGGCTCCAGAGAGTGCGTCTGTGTGCTGATTTGGTGGTTCCGTAACTGCACTAACGCCTTAATTTCATCCTGTATGAGCTGGAAGAAAACATGCAAGAACGTCAAGACAGAACAAACATTTATTATTTTAGTTTGAAGACGAATCTTCTTTCAGATTAAGACCAGAAACACACTGTACAACTAAAGTACACAAACGAGCATGAAGTAAACATGATATTGCAAGCGCAGTTAACATGCTGTCATTGAAGTGTTAATCAACCTCAGTATTGAATTGATAGTTTACTTTAAAGGGGACCTATAATGCCCCTTTTTACAAAATGTAATATAAGTCTCTGGTGTCCCCAGAATGTGTCTGTGAAGTTTCAGCTCAAAATACTCCACATATCATTTATTATACAATGTTGAAAATGCCCATTTTGGAGTGGAAGGAAAAACATTTTGTTTTCGCGCATGTCTCTTTAAATAGGTATACAGTACCTACTGCTGTTAATATGAACCAAACAACAAAAGAAAAACAGAAAATCACTCACCGCTCTTGATTAAATAACTTTAGCAGTTTTAATAAGAATACATTTCTTAATTGAATGCTGCTGTTAAATGCTCTGGTGAGGAGATAAACATGGCGGACTGTGTACAGCTCACTGAGAGGAGGAGCTAAGCTAATAAGGCAGATTCCGCACAAGTTGTGGGCGGGGCTTACGTAAGAGTAGGGGGAAATCTGGAGAGACTGTTTATGATTTATGGGGATTATAGAAAGGAGTGGGTGGACTTTTACCATTACAGGCTGTTTGTTTACACACACATCTGTGTTCAAACACCTTATAAAAGTGAATTTTGCATAATAGGTCCCCTTTAAATGTATGTATATGAACTGGATGTGTTATACAGTTAGTTTAGCTAAATTTTAACTAAACAGCACAGAAAGAATCTCAGAGCATGTGTTTGTCAAACTAACCACAGAAGATGACGGGTTATGCTAATGCCTGCATCAGCGCCACTTGTTGCAATGCACATAGTTGTGTTGTGTAAAAAAAGCAAAGATTTCTGAACACAACAACGCATCACATCAAGCTGAGAGATTACGCAAAATATAAATCAAGAATCTTTAATTAAACCATAAAATCTGTTGTCAACATAAGAGAAGCTTTAAAGTCTCCCTGCAGTTTTCCGCCAAACTAAAAGCTTAATGGTTTATCAACTGAAAATGAAGAAATTAAGACTACTGTAATTTTACAGTTGCACTGTCAAATAATACCATTAATATTATTTTTCTTAAAGACCCCCTGTGGTGAAAATCAAGCTTTTAATGTTGTTTATATGTCTATGTGGTGTTTTTAATATGCTCTAATTCATGTCAACACCATTGCTGAGTTTTTTCCTCTTTAAAACTGCAGTGCACCAAAGACAGTCTCAAAAACACACTTTGAAATCGCTGGTGTTTTTGACGTCGCAAAGTACCTTGTAACCAATCACATCAACGTTTGATCGTCAACGAGTGGATCTCTGAACAGGGGCACGTTCAAGCTCAAACCGGTGCGCAACGTTTTGCTACGGTTTCCGGGTGGAACAACATGTTTCCTGGAAACGGTGTGCAACGGGTTTGAGATACATTTTCTCTTGTTTGGTGGGTGTGTCAAAAATGTCAGCCCAATCAGCAACAACATGTTCATAAACCACGCAGGATTAAAGCTCGCACAATGGGTCCAAGTAAAGTCGTTTACAAATGTGTTCTCTTTTATTCTGAATGGCAAGGGCAGTGACTGTAACATCGAGCGTATTTTGCAGTATTAAACACGTATTTATACCGTTTTCATCGGGCTCCGAAAATTCTTCAAAAAGAACACAAATAATGGCCTTCTCAGCTGCCATAGTTGCAACTCTTGCGTCATCAGAACAGGGTGTTCAACGCACCACCGTTTCCGCTTAAAAAACGTTTTGCAACGTTTTGTCGGGGCTGAACGCAGCCCTGGTGTGAGTAAATGGAGGCGGGGCTCATTTTGCATATTCACAGAACCACATATACTAAATGAGGCATAGGTGTAGAGTTACATTCAAGCTATTTTAAGGCATGAAGAATTTTTCTTCAAGAAAAAAATGTTTAAATGTCATTTTGGTGGTCAAAGATGAGTTTTAAGAAATACAATTATTGACTACAGGGGGACTTTAATTTTGGGGGGGTTTTTTGGAAACATTTTTTGGAAGCATCTTGTCAGCATCAGATACAAAGCACAACACTTGAATCCTCTGCAACATGAACACACACACAATAACTTGGTACAGTCCAATCAGTTCCTCTGAGAAACATACCTGTATTTGGCACTGGTACTGCTCCTGCTGTGCAAGGATTTGCTCTTGATATTGCTTTTCCACCAACTGAAAGAGATGAAGCCACCGGCCCTGTTTGAATAAGAAAACACACTGTGTTATGTTGTCTGCTTTTTAATAAGAGGATAAAAACAGATTCTGTGGATGCAAATTAAGGAAAAGATAAGACAGACAAAATGGTGTGTTTTAGTTAGATGAGCAAGTAGAGGTTTCAGTGGGAAAGTTCTACTGCCAATCTCACACAAAAAAAACAACAACAGAAATGTGACTGCCATGTGGACAATCTCAGCCATATAAACAGAAGTAGCGAAATATCTTTTCTGCTGTATTGTGACATACATCCGAGTGTAATAAATTATCCAAAAAGAATCGCTAGTCAGCTAGAAAAAAAAAATATATATATATAACTCTAGAGAAGAGCATTTTGATAAATATATGCCCTATTTTACATATTTATTATATTTTTACTTAATCTGTTGTCTTCATTATTTAATGTTTGAATAAATCTGTCATAAAAACAAGTTTTTATTACAGCCACCATTTAAATGTTTATATTTCAACAACAAATGAGTAGAAATATACATTTATAGTTAAAAAGATTATAAAGATTTAAAAAAAAAAAAAAATTATAAAAAGACTATAAAAACTGCCTTATGTGCAATGTAAATGTTTACATACAATGGGGGTTAATTATTAAATAAAGTTGATTAATTAACTGATTAATTTAATACATTTATTTTTGGTTTCAGTTTTCAGCTAAATGAAATCTTTAATTTCGGTTTCAGTTTTAATTTCTGTGCATAACTATTAAAGGGTTAGTTCACCCAAAAATGAAAATTCTGTCATTAATTACTCACCCTCATGTCGTTCCACACCCGTAAGATCTTCGTTCATCTTCGTAACACAAATTAAGATATTTTTGATGAAATCCAAGAGGTATATGACTCGTCCATAGACAGCAATATAATCAACGCTTTCATGGTCCAAAAAAGGTACTAAAAACATCATTAAAACAGTCGACGCGACTACAGTGGTTCAAACTTCATTTAATGAAGCGACGAGAATACTTTTTGTGCGCAAAAACAAAACAAAAATAACGACTTTATTTAACAATATCTTCTCTTCTGTGTCATTCTCATACGTTGTTTACGTCCAGCGCTTCCAGGTTCTACGTCAGAACGCCGACTCATTATTGGCCGGCTCCTGCGTCAACATCACACGCAGGTGTTGTGCTGATCACATGATCAGCTTTGGCCAATACTGAGCCGGCATTCAGACATAAACACGGAAGCCTTCAGTGTGCTTACTGGATAAGCGTAAGAATAATGACAGGGAAGAGAAGAGATTGTTGAATAAAGTCGTTATTTTCATTTTGTTTTTGCGCACAAAAAGTATTCTCGTCATCTCATAACATTAAGGTAGAATCACTATAGTCACGTCGACTGTTTTAACGATGTCTTTAGTACCTTTCTAGACCTTGAAAGTGTTGATTATATTGCTGTCTATGGACGAGTCATTTATAGGCCTGTCGCGATAGTCGATATATCAACTTATCGCACGATATATGGACGTGACCTCGATAATTTTTAGTGACGCGATATATTGCCCATTATGTTTACACAAAAATAAATGTCACCGACATTTTGCCGATCGTGCTGCCTCTGTCATCTCGTCTGCTCTCCGAGGCGAAAGCAGGGCTCAGGCAGCTCCTTTATACATCGACAGGCGGAAAAATGCACCATTCGAGTCGTTATAGTGTTTTCCTGACAACTACAGACAGTTTGGAAGAATAAGTGCAAATGCACTCAGTTTCCGCAATCCACTGGTGCAAATATAAACATGACAGCGCGAAATGGTGCACGCTCACAGCTAGTTTCACACAGGACACGGCAGTCGCGAGTGTCTAGTTTGTTTTCGTAGAAAACGCGTTTTTGCATTCCACTGCACCGTTTTTCCATGGAAATGTGTTTGACTGTTGCACTCGCATCTCGTGCATGACGTGGCACTAAAACGCAGCGCTCAAGTTAAAAGAAGTTTTTCAAACACGCCTCTAGAAAAACAGATAACTCAACAGGCCATATCTGACTTCTAAACCTGTTTTTGTTCAAATGGACATCTGACAATAGTGTGCACCCTTTACTTTACTGAGAAAATAAGGTCAGGGGAAAACCTGTAGATGGAAAATCTCCATATAAGTGCCTTTTGTGCATTTTCAAGTGTTTTTTTTTTCTACTTGTTATATTGCAGTTTTTGTTAGCAAAGGTTCATTTATTATTTATTCAACATTATTATTTTTTTGACACTTCAATTCCAGTATCTAAATATTCTTAAGAGTTAAGTTCATTGTCATTTGAAAGTGTGTAGGCCTACTTGCATTATTATGCTGTTATATTATAATTATATATTCAGTGGCATAAAATGGTCTTAAAATGACAATAATATCACATATCGCACAACAAAAAGTAGTTATCATGACAGGCCTAGTCATATACCTCTCGGATTTCATCAAAAAGATCTTAATTTGTGTTCTGAAGATTAACGAAGATCTTACGGGTTTGGAACGACATGAGGGTGAGTAATTAATGACAGAATTTTCATTTTGGGGTGAACTATCCCTTTAAAATCTATAATATGCATTTAGAAAATAGGGAGGGTGATTTAATTTCATGCCAACTTTAAAAGCCTTTAAGACACTTCTAAATGATATAATTTGGGTTGTCAGGGATCAGCTGCATTGTGGGATGTTCTCCACAGCTCTGAGCGTGGCTGCTGTTGTCGGCTCGACTCCTAAGGGAGACCCCAGTTGATGGCCCAGAAACCTGGGCCATGATGGCTGCTTCATAATGCCACATGAGGAAATGAATGGACAGTGTGACGTGTCTCGGGCATCTGCGCACCTCACAGTTCTTCCAAATCTCCGGGTCGGTCTCCCCACTGCTCTGGATCTCCTGGACCAGGGCTCGGAGGGTCTCTAAGGAGCTTGGGTTGATGAACGGCAAACTTCTCCCTGAGCTGAACTCCTCCTCAGTACGAAGACACAGATTCCTAAAGCATGTGACACGAGGAGAAAGACACCCAAGAGGGATTTAAAACAGCTTATCAACAACAGCATCTATGTAACAGTAGACAAAAGGCATCACATGAAAAAACAGACCTTATTTTGTTGGAAATGCTGCATGCTGGTGTGGTGGAGGGTCGGTTTGCCCCTTCTGTCGCCTGAAGGAAGCCCTCGGGGTGGGACGCAGAGTGCTCCTCTTCGGGGAGACCAGATACGGTGTCCTCAGAGGAGACGATGGACGCCTCGCTCTCTTTCCCGCCATTGGCACTGATTTGATCGTGGCTCAAAGCCACAGAGCTGGACACGTCCTCAGAGATGCTGTCATCTGTGGACATGCTTAAACAGCCGTGTACGGTGACCGTATGCGAGCGCTGCGTACAAAAAAATGGAGAATATTATATATTTCGTAAGAGTAAATACAATGCAACTAGGGCTGAAACCTGCAACCTTTCAATTACCAGCCCAGATCTTTAACTAATTAGCCACGCACCCAAGAAAATAAAGCCTATTTTCACTTTCAGAATGATTTACCTACACATTTTTTATCAGCTCATATTAACTAAGATGTGCAATTAAAACAATTTATCTGCCAGTTTAAAAATAGTGGCCCTTTACCAGACCTAAAATATGTATTTTATGCACACATAAGTTTTGTTGTTGAGAAAAAATGTTCTCGCCCATGTTTTTCCTTGTGAAAAAGAAGTACACTTTAGCATACTTTTAAAAAGAGTACTTATTACAGAAATAATACACTTTAAAAGGATAAGTGTGAACTGAATGTAATGTTTTGGACACTTAATTGCATGTTACTAGCAATAAATTGAAAATGTTTAAATTTAGATTTACTTTTTGACATACTTAAGCACATCTTTATATGTAATTTCATAATTACCTCTACTGACATTTACAAAAAAAAATCATTTCTATTGATTGAAATGTGTATGTCATGTATTTAAATATTTGTAATTACACATTTGTGATGGAAAAGCTGCAATTTAGTACTTAAAATTTACTTAAATGTTTAATTTGACATAATTAAAAACTGCACTTTGTAAAAGTGTATTAAGTGATGAAACAGTCATCAAAAGTTAAGCACACTTAAATGGCATTTTATTTTATTAATATGATAATATCTGTATGTATAGTTTTTTTTATATACTTTTAAGATTTGAAGTACAATACAAGTGCACATTTAATACAATTAAGCATTAATGAAGGGATTTGTTTACTATTCATATCATGTCATAATACGATCTTAATATGCAAAATCCTTAAATACAAGCAGCAGATATAATCTACAGAGTTTAAGCTACATCACAGCGATTTATCACGAACATAGGAAATAACATTTAATTCATTATATTAATTTTAATAGGTTAAGGCATAATCAATAAGCCAGCTGTCAAGACTGTCAGGAAATCATGGCCACATCTGGTAAATACGTTGTTTATATGTAGTCTGACAACAACATGTCCTCACAACAAATGTCATTCATTGGTAATAACTTGGATGGAGCAAGTTATATGAAACCATAAAGCCAGAACCACACACACACATTATGTCATCAGATCAAGAAACAATAGAAAGCAAATCTGGCAACTTACAACCCCAGCTGATGCTGTTCTATCGCATATCTATTCTAGAAGATGTGAAGCAGCCTCACAGATGTGTACATGCCAGCAAAACAGACAGATAGCTCGCTATGGCGCTTCCTGTTCCCTCGCGCAGCCGCCACACACACAGCACGCGCATCACCTCTGCAGCTGCATCCCGCGAGACACCAAGCACAAGCGCTGACACAGTTACCAAGATAATAACTCCCAAGTAACGCGTAAACTTACTTGTTACTTGTTATCATCACTTGTTCTCCCATTTTGACATGTCATTATGCGCCGCGCGCGCTCTCTTTCTTCCTCTTCATCTGTCACTAACTGCTTCTCGCTCAACCTTCTAACGTTCTAACCACCCAACGACGACACACTGCGCCGCGAACCGCCATTGGTCGAATGAGTTCGAAAGGCGTTACTTGAATGGCAGGCACAAATATTTAACGTCACTTCAGGCTCTGTGATTGGCTCCTTTGCAGGATTCTGCGCATTTTTAAGAGCACAACAGTGGTTCTGATTGGTCTTTTGAGTAACCCCGCACTACATGGGTGCGTTTCAAGTGTCAGGAAATGCTGAGGTTCTATTTCCGTCAGTAATCAAAACAAATAAA
Source organism: Ctenopharyngodon idella (assembly GCF_019924925.1). NCBI lineage: Eukaryota > Metazoa > Chordata > Actinopteri > Cypriniformes > Xenocyprididae > Ctenopharyngodon > Ctenopharyngodon idella. Next base: position 46,582,230 of record NC_067229.1, on the reverse strand, counting down.
TTAAGAGTTATATTTTGCTTAAAGAAAATGAAGCCGTTTTGGGACAAACATTTTTTTTTTTTTTTTTTTTTGCATTGTGACGTTATTTTTATAACAATGAAGTAATTTATTTCACCTAAAATTCAAAAGAAAATAATACAAAAAATATATTATGGGTCATTGACGAATAAGGTTTTTAAAAAAACATAAAGGAGATATAATTAATTTTGAAGTTTTATTAAGTGTTAACAATGAGATGATGTGGTTTTTATAATCAATTAAAACTGCTTTTGTCATTTTGAACAAGATTTGTCACCAAAAAAGTCATTCGGTTTAACCAAAATTTTACAGAATGACACTTTTGGTTATACCGAATGACGATATTTTCAAACAATGCTAACAGGCTGATATCTAGATATCTAGCTAGCGAAAGGACAATCAGTTTTTAAAATATTACATGTTTTATAGCGGTTGTACCGAATGACCTGATGTTTCAGGATGTGTATGAGCAAGTGAAAACATGAATTTTTCAAATAGTTAAGAGAGAGTTAGTTACTTTGCTTCACAACCATGGTGTCTGAATGATGTCACATCCTGTCACATGATACTGACCACATGACTTGATCCAAAATGGTCCCTTTATATTGGTTACTCCGAATGACATCAATGAAATTCATTTTTTCAGACATTCTTTCTCATAATAAAGCAACGACTTCTACACATAATTTTAATACCATTTTTGCACTATGTTAATATATGATGTTATAAAATCATGCCAGAATAAAAAATATATACATTTATTACATTTTAAGATATTTTAATCACAAATGAAATGGCTGTATTGGCCTTTGGACGGTTAAACCAAATGACCTTTAGACGCTTCAGAATCTTTAAAATACCTTTATATGTAGAAAAATATAATTAAAGCCTTTTAGATTCAATAAAAGAGATCTAGTTGTGAATGAAATGAAAATCATTTTTTTGAGAATAATGAAAAATAAAATGCTCAAAAATAACACCAGGATGCATTACAATTCTGATAATTGAGCTGAAAAAATGTGCTTAATTGTTTTCACAATTCAAAAATTCCTCTAAAATATGCTTAATTTTCTTAATGCAAAATTACAATTTCTTATTTTTTTTTCCCCCTTTAGGCAAAAAGTGACTTGGACAGATTTTTATAAGAATCACCAAAGTGTTCATTCATTGGACAATACATTTTCAATGCAATTATCAATTTACAAAATTCAATGAGTTAATTTGTGCTTATATTACAGCATTATTTTGATTTATAAAACATGCAAATTAATTATACAATATTACCATGGTAAGCACTGATTCATAATGCATAAATTTGGCTTCTTCTTCAAAAATGTAAGAATTTTTGTTATTTTAATTTCTTGTTTAGGTGGATCATCAAACCAGTTTTACTGTAGCAACAATAAAATCTGCTATTCTGGTGGAAACCGTTACCATGTTATATTTACATAAGGATAGTAATATTGTACAATGCAAGTCTTTTGCAAGACAATAAACAAAAACATTTCATACACAATGAATGTCATATTTATTGACAGTTATACAAAATTCCAAAGAGTGACCTTTTTTGTCTTTACATGAAAATACATTGTATTACACAAGGTAATAAATACAAATAAAGACGAAAGTAATGGCATCACTATAATACTTTTCAGTATCTCCCCAATTAAAAGAAAATTGTGTGTCCGAGGAGAAAATACCTTATTATCCTGAGACCTATTTCTAAAAGCACATACCTAGTCTAACCTGTAAAAGCCATGCAGATTCTAATGTGGGACCTTTAAACCGATTGCATGCATTTTTGCTTATTTGTTCTTAAAGATACTATGTGGTCAAAGAAAATGAAATATATAAAAACAACTCAAATGGCAACAGTTCCAGATCTCTTGCATTTATAAATCAGAAGATATATTCTCTGTGTCGTGCCTTATTCCCTCCAAACCACAGATGAAAAGCGCAACTCGTAACATAAATGCTCCACTTGTTGATTGTTTATCCCCCTCAAAGGAAAGGCATGCATGATTCCCGTGTGACGGTATAAGAAGACACAGTTCTTTCAGCCCGTATGGAGAGAATGAGGAAGGAGGCGCTAGGATCTCGCGTTTCTTTCTGTCTCTGCCAGACACTCCCGAACAAGCCCTCTGGCATGAATGATACCTTCAACAAAACAAAACACAATATTTGAGTTGCTGAGCAAGTATAAAATGAGTACACTCATATTTAGAAGCAGATTTATAGATTTTGTCTTTGATCATGTACACAAACCTCTTTTAAGTCGCTCCATGGCGCTTTTACTCCCTGCATATGTTGGCCTTATTTCTTTCCCAAGTTCTTCAATGATGGCGAGGAGTTCAGCATATTTACTCTGAGGTACTTGGTTTCCATTTGGACCCTAAACATGATATAAAACGGGGGAAAAAAACATTTTACTAACTTTAAAAAATGTTCTTGTTAGGACAGAATGAGTTTTAAAGTGTAAAAAAGGTATCAAACCTACCAGTGTTATTTTAGGTATTATTATGATTAATGTTACGAATGGGTTTTTACTTTTATTTTATGTTTTAATTTTTAGTTTTAGTAATTTTGTTGTATCTGTTTGTCATTAATAATAGTTTATTTTATTTTATTTTATTTCAAGTAACGAAAATGTAAAGTTGGAGAAAGCGTAACGGCTAACTGGGATCACGTGAGGCACCTCAGCCTATCATATAATGGCAGTGACATCAGTGCCCGCCGTTCAAAGTTTTATGACAGTCGGTTACAGTTTACGTTAATCAGTTTCTTGTGAATTAGCGCGTAAGTCTTGTGAATAAATGTTTATATTTGGCGTTATATCGCTAGTAAACGTACAGTAGGATTGCGTTGTTTGTGGAATGTGCTTTACTGTGGAAAAAAAGCGCGAATAAGCTGCAAATTAGTCACTGCAGGGCGCATAAAACTACATTTAAGATTACACCAAAACTTAATCTTAATTTAATACATATTTAATTAATTAAAATTATATGTATGTATTTATTTACCTTCATTCATTAGTCATTAACAGTTATAAATCACAAGTCTAACCTGGTAGCAATAGAAAGAACTCTTCACAGAACACTCATTTTCATTAAACAACATACAAACGTACATACGAGTGAAACTACGGAGCCCCTAAAGGGACATAGTGAAGGAGAAAATATGAGATGGAGGAAAAATTGTTCGGGGGGGAACGCAAAAGCATTGATTTATTATTTTTCCTCCCATCTCATATTTCATATGTCCCTTTAGGAGCTCCGTATGAAACGGCTTCTCGAACAAGAAAAAAATGTGACTTGATTTTGAATGGTTGTTGTTTGCTATTGGTCGATCTCATGTGAGTGACAGGTTGCCCCGCCCTCACGCACGTCATCGGAGACGTTATTGCACGAGGGAGGGAAAGTTATTTTGAATAAAGATTGAATAAAAAATTATTATACATTATTTATAATAATTACTGCAATATTCCGTTAAAAAAAAAAATACAATTTTTCATTTTGATTTCATGGTGAAACCTACCTGTGGGAATCCCAGTGACGGTGGTCCGAAGTCATTAAGAATTGGCTTAAATGACTGTATTGTTGCCATGGAAGATGGAGAAGGAATGTTTCCTGTGAAGAGTGAACAATACAAATCATTCACTGTATGAAACAACAACTTCTGATTTACATAAATAGGCTACATATTATTTCTACACAGACTGAGAGATAGTGTAAATGCACAAATATTGGCCTTTTGTCTCAAACCCACTGAGATACAACAACTTGTGACAACTAGCCCCGGCCTCCGTCACGCTCGCTCTATGCAATACCACCGTCGGCCACTAGGTGTCCCCAAAGAGCAATAAAAAAACTGCACGTCTGAATCCGATCAATCAACAGCCCAAGAGACAATCATGGAGGAAACGGCACGGGCTTGATCTTAGCCGCTAAAAGGATTCATTTTTATCACAATCTAGCGGCCTCCACACAAACCCATCCGGCCACGGCGCGACGCGGACCCTTCGGGAAGAACCCGAAAATGTACCTCACGCCGATATTTAGCCCTATCGAAGGCGAGGAATGCGTTTTTTTCACTAGTAATAATGGCGGATGTGAAGGATCTGACCCTGTAGCGATCAGACTGGACAAAAACTACACACGGCTTTTCCCCAGGTATTCTTTCTCACGCCAATTCTTACATTCGACCAAATACACTCAAGACGAAGAGTTTTCCACGCTTTTTCGGCATACCTTGGTTCCCAGAAGTTCCCGGAAGGTGTTGATGGGGATTGGGTTTGTAAGACATACCTGAAGAGATAATAAATGAGAGAAATAAAATTGTCCCTAAAATCAGCGGAGCGTCCGTCTCACAGACACTTTTTGTTTACAGCGGAGCAGCACCGGCAAATATGGCCGCGTCACTCCTCATGACACCCACACTGTCCATCATCATCACAAAGAACTCAAGACAATTAACACATAATTAATAAAAAAAAATAACCATTGTTGTCCATCATCACAGTGACAACTGGAGAAGTTACAAATAAAGAAATACTGCTCGTTTTCACAAAGATTTACATTTTTTAAAATGCATTTTACTTCAAGGAAAAAAGTACTAATTTTTGGGTTTTGTTTTGTTTTTTTACTAAAAATGCACTTTTATTTAAGAAAAACATGAAAAAATATTTGTACAAATAAATGTATTTTTTCAAAATCTCACATTTTTAATTTTGAACAAAAAACATCAGATGGGAAGATCAAATTCCAGAAGGATTTAGTTGAGAACAAACCTTGTTTGATTAGATTTAAGGTGGATTATATTTCTAGGTGTTGGTATAAAGCTTTGTACATAATGTACTTTTTACTGTGCCAAAATGCTATTAAACTACTCTGAAATAAATGTGACTGTTTTGTTTTTTTATTAAACTCATCTGACCTTGAGAACTAGATTCATACATTCACTTAGAAATGAACCAAACAGTTAAAAGATTTCAAGTGCACCTACAGTACTTTCTTGTTATATTGATAAAGAAAGCCGAATACACATTACCAAAAAAAAGTGGCTCCCTTTAAATAAAGACATTGAAATAGATGTAATCCACAAGATTTATTGGTCATATGCAAGAGGTAGAGATCTTGCAATCAGTTAAATTTATCCATAGATTCTTTGTACAACAGATCCATCAGTAGTGCAACTCGTGCAAGGATGAATGACATTGTCTTCAGAGTGCTGCAAACATCTACAATTCAGCAAAAAACATGACATTTCAGATATGCAACTATACATCGAGATATAGTAGAGAGACCGAGCATGTGTCAAACTCCAACATTTACAGCAGAAATGAGGTTCGGGAGCTCTTTATCCCAAGTAACACGTGTGACAGCAAATTATTAAAAGCAAGAAATATAGAAAAACTGAGCAAAAGCATTGATTGATGTGGCCTTCTGTAGAAGACATTCCAGTTTACAATCGCATTAAACACTCAAACTGCAACAGCGGGAAGCAGCGAAAACATCAACCCTCTCAGACGCTTCCAGAAACTAAACAAAATCAAAAATGGGTTCGTCAAATCATGCAAAATTTCTGATGAAGTCTTCAGGGTTGGGTTTACACCGCTTAAACCCGTCGGTGAGCCAGAGTGTTCCTGCTTTCAAATCAGGGACTGTATTGAGTGGTAAACAAGCAGCGTCATGCCCAAGACATGCTGGGTCACAAGGCTAAAGGGAGGCGTGCGTTTAAAATGAGACAAAAAAAAAGAAAAAGAAAAAAGAGAATGGAAAAAGAAAACTCGATTGAGAGTAACCCCTGAGCGCTGTCCTGTGTACATAGTAGTGTGTGTGACTTCACAGAGCCACGTGTGTCGATGGAAAGCACAGGCGATGATTTAGCCGACTGGATGTTGTGAAAAGGAAACAGTCTGACCAAATATCGTCCAGTTTCGCCCCCTTCTCAGTGCGGTTTCCTGACGCGCAGAGCTCCGATTCTGTAGTCCAGCAAGCTCCTTTGGCAATGAGTCCTCTTTGGACACGAACCCTGAAATATTAAATACGACACAAGCACTGTCTTCCTCACAGTGTGCCGGAGGAGGAAGGGTGGCTGGCTGGCTTACGATGCCACATCTGCCCTAAAGTGAGGGGCGCGTTTGTCACGCTATGTGTTGACGGTGTGGCTGATGCTCTGCGGATGAAGTTGCTGCCACATTTGCTGCTGCTGCACAGCCAGCTGCTGAGACTGATCTGATGAGGACAGGATGTTGATCAGGGGCGACACACAGTTGGCGGGAATGATCAGACCTGAGCAGGAAAAAAGAAAACGAGTTGAGATTAAGCTTGTATAGTTTTGCTTGTTTTTTTATAACCACAATATACACTACTGTTAAAAAGTTTGGGGTTGGTAAGATTTTTTTAATGTTTTTGAATGAAGTCTCTTCTGCTCACCAAGGCTGCATTTATTTGATCAAAATACAGTAAAAACAGTAATATTGTGAAATATTATTACAATTTAAAATAGCTGTTTTCTGTTGTAATATTTTAAAATAATTTATTCCTGTGATCAAAGCTGAATTTTCAGCATCATTATGTGTCTTCAGTCACATGATCCTTCAGAGATCATTCTAGTATGCTCAGTTGCTGCTCAAAAAACTTTTATTATCAATGTTGGAGAAAGTTGTGCTACTTAATATTTATGTGAAAATGTCTTTACTGTCACTTTTGATCAATTAAATGCATCCTTGCAGAATAGAAGTATTAATTTCTTTAAAAACAAGTCTTAATGACCCTAAACTTTTGAATAGTAGTGTCATTTTCTCCACCTCTGACGTTACTTTGCTAACTCAGTTACATCATGGAAGATTCACATTTAAAAACTCAGTTATGGCAATATCACAGTCTCGTGATATTGCCATAACTGAGTGTGAGGGTGAAATGAGAATAGAATATGCCACCGCTACATTCAGAGCACAAGCGTCCGACATCTTGTAGAATACACGCTCAGCACCGCCGCTCCCTATTCACAGAGTACACACGAAAGCAAAAGTAAAATGCGATTTCAATACCCTGCATTTTGAAAGCGGCTCCCTGATACATGCAAATATCTCCCATCTAGGACTGGGTTGTGTAGTTGTAACCATCTCTCAGCTCTGTATCATGCTTGAAGAAAAAATTGGTCTCTGTTTGCACTTTGAATATTGAGAGTACTTTGATTATGGTTGCAATTATTGTTTGCACTTAATAAGACTAAGAGAAAACTTATTCATTTTTATTTATATATATATATATTTATTTATTTTTTTTCTTCTATGATCAGTTTGTGGAAAGGAGGTCAAAAGTTGTAGAAGCTCATAAATCATGTACAGTAAGGTCTGAGACTCATATGAAATCATACAGGAGAGAAGCCAGTCAGTGGCAAAATCTTTTACAGTGCTTGAGTATTGTTGTCTTTTACTGCATATGATAATTCATACTCAAAGTAGAACTGAAATGACATTCATTATAAGATGATTAGTTAAAACATTTCAAATGCACCTGCAGACTATTTTTCTAGTCATGTTTTCATCATAAAGGAAATAAAATACTGTGTAAAAATCTTGTCTCGTTCTCGTGAGCCGTCTCCTAACACCCCTAATATATAAAAAAGGACAAACACATCTGTTTGACAACTTACCCACAATTCTCTGCCCATCCTCTGTTCTCAAACGTACAATCTGCATCTTCACATTGGATCCGCTGACTGAAGCCAGTACGCCCTCCACTTTGGTCCACACGCTGAGGACGGAACCACAGAGGACGTAGTATGTCCTGCACCGCAGCCCGATCTCACACTGTAGCCCCACTGACACCTTCTTACAGTTTCCTCGCCTGTCAAAAAGAAAGTGATACTCGTGACAACATTTCCAAACTTGATGTCCGACTAGATGAGATTCACGAATCAAGTGAAACTGCGTGATTCTTTTGGATTTTCATTTCTGAAGCACTTACCAGTACGCGTGCGAGCAGACCTCAGCCGAGGAGTTGTACTGATCAATCCAGTGCTGCTTGGCATCATCAGAGAGGACCTATTTTGAGATGAAGAAATGATATGAAATAATCTGCAGGGTGCTGACAGGGTCTAAAATTAACTTGCCAAATGAGACAGCAAACTTTTGATTTTGGACGTTGGCTTATAAGTGGTTTAAACAGTGTTTCCAATTGCTACTGAAAGTAGCTAAAAAAAGGTCGCTAGATGATGTCATACAGGAGAATGCGAGAATGGACGAGTCACGGAATCTAGATAAGGTTTGTCCAAGAAGTTGCTAAGCTTTTGAAAAAAACTCAAAAGCGGTGGGGAAGTCACTAAATCTAGCGATAAAAATCGCTAAATTGGCAGCACTGGGTTTAAACTAGGAAGCCTGAACTTCATGTGGTGATTCCAATGCTGGTGTAAAACATCTGAAGATCATATTTAAGATTTGATCATGGCTGCCGTAGAGGAGGCTGTAATTGTCCCAATGTGCTGTGTGTGAGAATGGCAAAGTTTTACAAGATGTCTTAAGCAACTTTATCCCAAAGCAGCAGATAGGAATGCACACTTTGATTTTGGGATATTTTTGTGGGGTGGCTTCTTTGCCACGTTAAGGTGCCATTTCAACTTGGCTAAAACAAGCTGCTTCAAATGACACAATAACAAGTGCGGTGTGTCAATAAAAATATTGACTGAGCTAAAGCAAAATTCATATATACAGCTGATTAAAAATACATTCATGGCTGGTAAAGTTATAATTTGATTCTGATGCTGAAACAAAAACATTAAGAATGCAATAAAATTGCATCTTATAAGCAGCAGTAATGTAATACCTTTTTACTTCTCTTCTTGAGGTCTGCGTAAGTCTCCAGTTTAACTTGTTTTCCGATATTTGGTCTGTACACCATAAAGAGTCTCTTTCTGGGATTGACTTCCTTTATAAGGATGGCAATTTTCTTGTTATTCCGCACCTTAAGATGAAACGGAAAATGGTTAGGTTAAGTGAATTGACAGGGGGTGTATAAAGAAAAAAAAAAAAAAAAAAAAAAAAAGGCCTCACCTGGACATAAAAACCATCATCTGGTCCATTCTGGTCGGCCCAGACGTGGGTGGCATCCTCCCATGACATTCCCCGCTCCACACTCACCTGAAGACACAGAAACACATTTAAACATTATCCAATTAAACAGACACCTCAAACAAAAACTAATAATGGCATCATAAAGGTGGATCTATTTCAGGTTCTTAGTATGGATATAAACGTACTGTATAGAGCTCCACGTGCCCTGAGGTGGAATATCCTGGTGTCAAGAATTTCTTTACATCAACTTTCTTTACTTTCTCATCTCCAGAGCCCAAATCTGCAAGAAACAAAAAATACATTCAAACTGAAAAAGGAAATAAAAACAGCTAATCCTCAAGTCTAAAATGGTGTTCACTACATTTTAAGATCACACTAAAATCCATTGGGGTTTTCGCACCAGAGGAACTTTTTCATAGTTCCTAGAACTATTGGTGGAAGTATCCGCTTTCTGGAGTGTTCGCACCGCAGGAACTACGAACCATTTTAGTTCTAGGAACTCCTTTGGGGGAACTAAATTAGCTCCTACTTCAGAGTAGGAAAAACAGCGATAACGGCATTTACCTGTTGTCTAAGGGGTTGTGTTCTTTTCTCCGCCTCAATGGTATATAATACTGAAAGTTGTTAAAGGAGATTTTGTCTCTTAGCCCCATTTTTTGCTCTTTGAGTTGTGTAAATTACGCATTTACATTCCATCTCCATTATCACAAAACCCACGACACACAACAAACCGCTCTGATCACAGCTTCCTCCATTCATTGGTTTTTGACGTTTGTAAATGCTGAGCTTAAAGACGCCGCTTCAGAGTTCCTACGGCAGGTGTGAATGCAACTAGGAAAACAGCCCAGGGGGGAAATTAGTTTTCTAGGAACTATCCTAGTGGCTAGTTCCTATAACTGAGTTCCTAGAACTCTTTGATGCGAAAGCCCCTCATTTTAGTCTGTTAGCTTTGAGATTAGTTTCCAATAGAACTTCCAGCTTCAAAATATATATAAACAAATTCACCAACACAGAAAAGAAAAACTGGGGTCTTCATTAGATCTTTGAGACTTTAGTCATGTTTAAAACACCTTCTTACCTAAAATTCCCATGTCATATCTTCCAGTCTTTTTGGCGTTCTGAATGACAGCGCTCAAAGTGTCAGAGAAATACTGAAAGAGTGCATTTTGTTGCTGGACCTCCATACCAAGAATCCTGTTCAAGAACTTCCCAATGTTGTTGTAGTCTATAAAAAAAAAAAAAAAAAAAAAAAAAAAAAAAAAGGTATGTGACATGAGAAAATTAAAACATTGTTTTACTGGGTCTTGAAACATTCAACATTTTGTGAGAAAAAAAAAAAAAGAAAAACTGAGGATGAAATTGACTCTTTAGAAAAATCTCTCACCTTTGTCTAGTGAGAGAACACCAGATCTATCCTCCACATTTATCAGCCCCACTCCGATTAAACCATTGCGGATTTCTGAAAAAGAATATGTAGGGTATTAAGATTAAGTTAAATTTGATGGGTTTCCAGTGACTTTCCTATTGTTAAAGACATTCAACTGTACCTTTAAAGAAATCCCCATCAAAGTCAGCAGGTGGAGACACTAAAGGAGAGTCCAGACTGACAATAGACTTCATGACTATTTCCAGAGCATTTCTGCCATACTGTGGATGTGAAAAGACATCAGTGAATAAGTCTAGCAACAGCCTTATTTAATACTGACAGGGCGTGTAATCCAATCTTACTTTGTTGTCAAAGTTAAATCGGCTGAGATCTCTCGTCTCTGTGGCCCTTCTGTCTCCGTGTGTTAAAGCACCCTATTTGAGAGAGACAAACAATTAGGCTTACAAAATTAAAACTGACCCCCATTAGCATGCAGAATGTGCACGACTGACTCACCAGGCTCTCCAGTCGTTTGGCGACAATAGAGGCGAATCGTTGCTCTCCAGCGAGTTCAGAGATGAGGAACACGTACTCAGGTGCCGTGACCTGGTTGGATCTGTGTGTTCGACCTGTTTGCAATGAATCCAAAGAGTCAGTGAACTGGAAACTCAAATACAAATTTGATATTTTATATATTTATGCGTTATTTGAATTGCATATAAAATTTCCATGTACTTGGTTTACAGTTTTAACAAACTAATAAACAGTGTGATGTATATTTGTCAGTAATAAATAAATGAAACAGGTTTAAAAAAAAAAAAAAAAAAAAAAAAAAAAGATTTCTGCACTTAAAAAAAATTAGTGCTACTTGCATCTAATTTTATTTTATCTAAATCATTTTAAAAAACACATTTATTTAAATTGTTTAGGATCAGCATTAATCTATTTATTGTGGAAATTAAAATTTATTAAGTATTAACATGGTTAAACTGTGGAACAAGCAATATTAAATTAGTTAAAAACGAAGACCATTGAAATAAATTGGATTTAATTATGATAAACATCATAACCTGGTTGTTGTGAATTTAAAAACATATTAAAGGATTAGTTCACCCAAAAATGAAAATTGTCATTACTCATCCTCATTTTGTTCCAAACTCACAAGACTTGTTTATCTTCAAAACACAAATGACACTATTTTTAATGAAATCTGAGAGCTTTCTGTCCCTCCACTGACAGCTACACAACTAACACTTTCAAGCCCCAGAAAGGTAGTAAAGACATCAGTAATCTATGTTACTCCAGTGGTTTAACCTCAATTTTATGAAGCGAAGCGAGTGTGTTGTTTGCACAAAAAAAAAAACATTTACCACTTTATTTAAAAAAAAACAAAACAAAAAAATTCATTCACACAATAACGTCTGGTCTCGCATGAACAACATGCATGTGTCCCGGTGCTCTCGTAAATGCATTTAATATTTTGTTTTAGATTAATATTTTGTAAATTAAGTGGTAAATTGTATTTTTTTTTTTTTTTTCGCAAACAAAACACTCACGTCGCTTCATAAAATTGAGGATAAACCACTGGAGTCACATGGATTACTTTAATGACATCTTTACTACCTTTCTGGGGCTTGAAAGTGGTAGTAACGTAGGCTCTCAGATTTCATTAAAAAGATCTTCATTTGTGAAGATGAACGAAAGTCTTAAGGGTTTGAAATGACATGAGGGTAATTCATGACAGAATATTCATTTTTGCGTGAACTAACCCTTTAAGTTATTAATCAGTACTACTACAGAAATCATACCCATATCATTTATGTATGACTGACAAATGTGCATTTATTTATTTCCCCTCAAACATTAATAAATATATAATATATATATATGCCCACCAAACTGCTGAATAGCTCTATCAGCACTCCAGGGCAGCTCTAACGTCATGTGCACCCTCCTCCTCTGGTTCTTCACTCTGCGGTCGGCTTGAAGAGAAATACCAGAGCTGGCAGCCTCTGAGATAATTGCGATGTTCTATCAAGGTGAACACAGAACCGTTTAGATGTTGTTCATAATATCAAAACATTACACAGATGTGCGTAAAATCAAAGCAGCATACCTTATCTCCATCCATGAACCTTTGCTTCTCTGTGAGGTTTAGGATTTCAACAGGGACGTCAAGTTCTGATCGAGACTCGTAGGAAATGCTGCCATCATCGTTGCTGACTACCCTGCCTTTGCGGCCAGTCATCTGTATTGCATAAGTCGCACACGTTTAAAAATGGCATTGATTTTTTTAAATAGTGTGGCTGACACAAAAACACTCTACAAACAGACCAACCTCTGCGACGTTATCAGGGCCTCCCAGCTCATCGATGAGTTCATCGAGCGTGTTTGGTGGTAGATCCTCTGCCAGCTGCTCCAGTCGATCCAGCAGGTCCCTCTTCATCCGCTGGGCATCCTCAACAGCATCCTGACTGGTCACACAGCTGCTCTCCTCTGGCTCACTTTTGGCTTCAATACAATTGTTTGGTATGATTATTAGTATTAATTCATTGGACAGTGATGTTCTTAATTATTCAGGTTTATCTCACAACTTGGTCTAAAGAAGAGCTCACTGGTCACTTACCTACAGTAACCGTGTTGTTTGAAGGTTTGATGGTGGGGGTTGTAAAATTGGGTCTGGTTGTCCCAAGCCCGGAGGCTAACAAGGCACTTTGAATAGAGTCTGGATCAATGCTCTTTTTCTTCTTCTTGTTCCTCTTGTCTTTACTCTTTTTAGAGTCTTTTCTGATGAGCCACGGATCTAAGTTTCAAAGAATAGGCAGCATTTAAATATTTCTGATTATTATGGTATCAACATTGAACTGAATTAAGCTGAATAATGACACTATAACCCTTCTGTAGAGCTGCTCATTGCTGAATTGAATTAATTTCATAATTGATGAACATTGCAACACTGACACATAGGGCCTGTTTACACCTGGTCACTTCATGCATTTTTTTACTGATCGGATAGCTATCGGATTTGTTAAAATGGTTCCATTTACACTTGGCACATAAATATATCTCTGCAAAACAAATATAAATCCAATATTCAATTCCCATGCTATATGCAAATTTAACGGAGTTCACATCAACGAAAGCTACCAATATGAGCTGTATTTTATTTATTATCAGCCAATTTCAAGATCAAAGACTCTGGTAAGATCATTTAGTCTGACTACTTTTAATGAAGATGATTGTAACTTGTTCATTTGCGGCAGTTTTGCTGAAGAGATACTCAGCTAAGGGCGAAGCGCGTTACAGTAGCGCTGTCATATCTGGCTATAACGTGTCATATAGCCTATAATACGCTCTCACACGTTTATTTACAAAAATGTACATACATGGTTTCATCAACCAGATGCATTTAGACTTGTCCAGTTTCATCTAGAATGCATCTCAGACCACCTCCTAAAGTGGTTTGAGTGATCGGATTTAAATCCATCTTGAAAGCATTTCGGACGCCATTTACACCTTGTCTTTTTACAATCGGATAGTTATCCGATCAGAGAAACCACATGAAGTGACCAGGTGTAAAAAGGCCCTTATTGAACTGAATCAACACTGAACTGACTTGAGCTGATTAATGACACTATTCTTTTACAATATTAGTACTTATTTTCCTGTTTATTAATGTGAAGCTGCTTTGAAACAACCTGCATTGCACAAAGCGCTATATATAAATAAATGTGACTTGATTACATCATCTTGGGTGTAGCATGTTAACAAATTCTCACCATCTTCCTCATCCTCACTGGAATCATCCTTAAACGGGTTGAAGTCATCTTCATCCTCCTCCCCTGAGCTGACCGACTTGAAGCTGTCATCGCTTTCTGCATCCTTGTCCGAATCATCAGAGTTGCTCTCATCTGAGCTGGAACCAGACAGACCACCAGATTTACGAGCCTTCTTCACTTGCTTCTTAGTTTCTGGACCTGTAAACATGAGTCACCAATGGTCAGAACAAAACCATTACTAACCTTCACTTTCAATTTGAGTAATCTAAAAGCCCAAGAGTGGTTTTACTTCCTCCAACATCGAGATATGCTCATAGTTTCAGGGTAGAAACCACTGCTAAATATAACAAGGCATCTCTATTGCGGTTTTAATGTACGAGTGAACTAGTACCTTTCCTCTTTTTGCCTTTCTGCTCAGTGGTGGTTTCTAAAGGTGAAGGCGTTTTCTTCGCACTCAGGTCGATGCCTAAAAGACTGAAGAGTTTTTGTCTGTCTGGTGCAGGAAAATGCTTCTCCACCAGGGATTGTAGGACACCCCTTTAAAGGATCATGCATACATATTTTTAGTTGAAAAAACATCATTCAAAATCACTTTGTCCATTTTTATCCGTTGCAGACTAAGGCAATTATAAAGGAATTATTATACTTAAAATGAAAAAAATCTGCTGAAAAATTATTACACTCACTTTGCAGTGGAGACAAAGTCATTGAGCTCGCCTCCTCCCTCCTCCAAGGCCTCAAGGGTTCGAGCTTCTCCAGTTGATTGAAGACCAATCACCACACACTACAGAGAATGTTAAGAGGTCAGCACAACCAAAGTCACTGCAATTCTTTCTCTCTGAAAGCTCTTTTGTAACAAACGAACACCTAATCTAACCTTTCCATTTTTAACCTCCTCTCGGGCCAGCTGCACCACTCTTCGGACCTTAGAGGCAATGCACAGGTACTTGAAGAACCTCTGATGAGCTGACCAGAACTGACCCCACATGGACTTTTTCATTCGTTGTTCTGCATCCATCAAGTTGGCGGCTTGCTGGAACTTCTCTCTTGCACTGACCCACTGCACATTTTCAAAATAAAGAGTTTGGTTATTTAGGGTGTGTTCACACTTAGCAGGTTTGGTTCGATTAAAACGAACTCTGGTGCGATTGCTCTGTTAGTGCGGTTTATCTGAATATGTGTGCCATGTGTGTCAGCTTATTTACGCCTGCACGATAGGAGGCGCTGACCGAAAATACATTTTTTCCCCTCATGTATGTATGTATGTATAGGTTTTCCCATTTGGCTTTAACCTCATCTGAAAATTAAGATAAATAAAGTTTGGTATTAAGCCAGAAAGACAAACTCTAATGTTTACAAGATCTTATAAGATTTCTTTTGAGCAAGTACATCATAAAATATTGCAGCTGGATAACAGGTGTATTAGCTAAGATACAATTAGCATTAAGCTACACCTCACAAATGAGATTATTACTATGTTTTTACTCAAGCCTCACTTTACACCATCATCGAGTGCTTGTAATAACTCCCGACTGAGATCTAAAGTGGGCAGAAGTGCATCATTTGCAGTGTTTTATAACAAACTAGATGCTATACCTCCTTACCATTTCTCATTCTTTATCATTATAAAAATACCCCAAGCCGCATGAAAAACACATACAGAACATATATCGTCGTAATCATATATTTATTTGGCTTCATGTTTCATCTGTAGAAACTTGTTTATGTGTAGAACCGTGCAGAACTCAGAATGAGGAAATGAACATCTCGTCTTCATTTGGAAGGGCAAGAGTTATGATCACATAATATGATTGACAGCTCTAAAGTGAATGAGCTCTCTGACTCAGACACGCACGGAAGATAACAGTGCTCTGAACACCATTTCAAGCTCTTCAGATATATAATTCAGTACGCATATAACGCATAATTCAGTGGAAAATTAATAGAAATTATATTCTGTACAAAGAACATGTCAGAATAAATCTGTTCTCAGCCACCAATGATTAAAAGAACTCAGCATCCATTTTCTTCTCTCTTCCGGAATACTTTTTTTTTCGGTGTTTACACTAGTTTTCAAAACAGCGCCACCAATCTCACCCTTTTTGTGTAACAGCAGCGGCTCCAGGTATGTGATCGACACACTGGTCGGAAGAAAAAAAAAATCTTGCCTTGTCACGCCGCGATTGATAGAACCGGTGTGAATAGCTACATAGGGATCCATTGTTTCAATTCAAGAGCGTCATCATTTGCGATGCTTAATCGCGCTCAGTGTGAAAGGCCCTTAAAAAGAACAGAAAGCTCAAACATATCTGGTTTTTGGCACACACTGCATTGTTCGGTAAGTTCCGTCTCAAAATATATGTCATAAAACCCTTTTTTTTGGTATCTTTAGGTCTGGTGTTAAAAATGACAGTGTGAACGCTAAGCGAACCATGTATCATTTTCTTTTTTGGTCCGGACCAAAAGACCGGACAACAAGTGTAAACACACCCTAAATGTTTCTGGCTTCTGCCATTAATAAAGTTATGCATCATTATAATAATACTTTGGTTTTAGCTGATATTTTACCCACCAAGCGGACTGATTTGTTGTACATCTTGATGTAGCTCTGCGTCAAAGGAACTTCTTCGATTTTAAACGTCACGCCTGTGAAGCTCAGCTGTCGAGCGATGTACATTCCTCTCAGCTTCATATCCATGGCAACAATCTCCATGGCACCGACACCTCTAAAATAAACCAACCAAAAAAGGGTTGCATTCAATATTGAGAGAATGCAGGCTGTTACTAAAAAGCAAGGTCACTGACAAAAACTCTCTGATCTGATAAACTCACCTTCTCTCAACAGCTTGGATAAAATTTGTAAATTCCTTAAACGGAGTTCCTTCTCCCCAGATCCCAAGGCGATTCATGTAGGCCATATTGCGGGGCTCGGATGCGCCTACACAAAATCATACAACAGATGTATATATGGCAAAATGGAAATAAATGCACTGCTTAGTGTTCCTACATAAAATTTAAAAATACAACATCCACAGTCACATACCTGTAGCACTTGCGTACACAACTCGGGCTTTTGGCAGCTTATTCTGTAGCTCTAAAACTGCCAACCCGGTCTTTGTGGGCTTGGATGACCCAATAGGGCAAACATTTTTGGCTTTGTGACACTCATCAAAGATGATCTGAGACGCTCAGTCAAGGGAATCAGTCACCATAGTTACCAGAGAGCTGAATACAATCACACCATGTGAAGTGCTTCACTGCAGGTTCAGTCAATATGCAATGAAACTCACTTGTTTTTCTGGTCTAGAGCATTTAATGTTTTTCTAGGGATGTCAGATTGATGTAGTACCAAAATTATTGCACTGAGAATCGTGAATTTATCGACTAATGACTTTTTGGTATTACAACAACCCCTCTTCCTTGTAACATGAAAGGATACAACACCATCAAAGTCATCTCCACACCAGTGCAGTAACTGTTTGAATCTAGTCTTGTATTTTCCCCCAGACTGGCTCTCTCCAATCAGAGACGAGTATGTGGCGAAGATCACACCTTTTTTCACACTCCCATTGTGTTTCGATGAGATCTTTCCGTATTTGAACTGAAAGAGAGACGTGTGGAAAGAATGAATGTACTACTCGAAATACACAAACATCTCATGTTGTCTAAGAAGCACTTAATGTACCTTGTTTAGCGAATGGACCTGAATGTTCTTTGCTCCGATGTCTCTCAAGTCCCTCTCTGCATCATATTTCAAGTCATTTGAGACACTAAACCTGCACAGACCAGTGGGGAAAAAAGGCATGAATAATGGTACAATTACACTCCAAAAAGCAGTTTGAAGGGGAAAGAAAACAAGTGATTACCAGAGGGACCTTTTCCTGCCAAGAAGATAATTTTCATATATGATTCCAGCAATGGTTCTACCCTTTCCAACACCGGCTCCATCTCCAATCAAGTAGGCTGCTCGGTCTCCATTTGGTAGGAATGTCTCATGTTGCTGTACAAAAAACAAAAAAGTAAACTATTTGTGAAAGTTTGACATAATTATGATTTGACCTGCATAAGTGAACTAATTTGCTTCCTAAATGCCAATACATTTTAAAGGTTACAACATGTAAAAAGGCCCAAACCTGAGAAGCATACGTAATGGCCTCAAGCTGGAGGGCAGATAACCAGCCTCTATCGATGGTCTCCTCTGCAATGGAAAGTCTGTACCACACATCTGGCGGGTTGACACTGGACAGAGAGCTGGTCTCCACCACAGGATCAGGGTGCCGCAGTCCAATTCTCACTGAGAAACGAGACTAACTTTACAAATTTGCCAGAAAAACAATGGATCTGTTGGCACCGGGGCTTGACATCAACTTTTTTGCTCACCAGCTACTGTGTCCAGTGGTTTTCCAAAGTTATTAGCCATTTTCACATCGATAGCATGAGGAAAAACTGCCATATAGATATTTTTCATATTATCTCATAATTTGGCAGCAGGTATATTAGGCTGCTGTCACTTTAAGACCTGACGCACGGATCCATTATACTGTTACACATGCGTTCTTTCTCAACTGTTTATGTTCACTTAAAACATAACTCACTGTGTTCACGTTAATACTTGCCAAGACCAGCATTTTGACATTATTTTATGTGTATTTGTCTGTTTAAGCTCAATAAGCAGTGAAAAAGAACTCAATTTAGTACTGAGAGGCGGCTTTATGCGAGCGCACTTTGGGTGTGAGCACAAAATCTATGGGAATGAGTAATATGTGCAATACACACAATTCCACACCGAAATTCAAGCCCTGTAACACCAACAATATTCATCTGGAGCAAATGAAACGAGTAAGTGAGGGGAGGCGGGTTTGTGTGTCAACTCGCTGTCGGAGTGATGAGAGCACAAGAAAGAGCAGCTGGTATCATGTATCTATTCAGCGGAAAATGAGTATTGGAAGCTTTTCAGATATTTATCGGATATGTATCGAAAAAATCATTATTTTGACAACACAATTGCACTTAGTTTATTATTTCAGATGCCTTTTTAAAAGACTACAATTGAATGTATATATTATATATAAAATTCAACCTGCCAAAGTGGCTAGCAGGAGTGAATGCGTTACACGCCATTGCTGAAATCCACCCGCATTTGGAGGGTTGGCGTGTGTTAATGTCAAGCCCTGGTACAACATTTACATAAAAGGAAAGTGTGCATCAAATGACTGAATTAATGCTAAGAAATTACTGACTGTGTACAATCTACTAATTAAGCATACTGATCACGATCATACATACGTTTCATTGGCATGTATTCGGCGTACGTCTCTGCATGACCCAGCTCCTCTTCTTCCTCTTCCTCTGGTTCATCTTCCTCCTTCATTCCTGGTAATTTCTACATTCAAGTAAATAAATACAAAGAAAAATCCAATAACATTAAACTTACAGTTCAACTCCTCAATGAATGCCTCATCACACATAAGCAAATAAAAATAAATAATTAAGCTTACATTTACAGGTGAGAAGCTCCGCATTTTCATGTCATCGTTGACCCAGATCCTTGCTACATCTTTGCTGGACACTTCTTTTTTCAAGCCATTGTTTAATTCCGCTGAAGAAAACAGAGACAAAAAATTAGAGACACAAATATTCACACAGCCACAGCAGTTTGTCAGAACTGATACGGCCCCACCACAACATGAAAGCACCTGTGAAAACAGACTCAGTGCACTGCAGTTAAAACCCTACCCATACCTGATCTGCTCATCATCTTTGTGGAGACCAGAATAATTTCTGAAAGGAAGAGCATTGACATTAAGAAAACACAGCATGATTGCATCCACATGGTCTCTCTATGGAATGAGCTTTAGTCAATGCTCAGAACTTTAACAATGAAACTTAAGTGCACCATAAATGTTACCATAAAAAATTATTATATTAACAGATAGCTGTTCGGTTTGAAGCACAAAGAAGAGCACTAACAACCATCTTTAGCAGCAACATGTACATGGCTTAGATTTAAAACGTTTTCTTGAAACAAAAGGACCTAAAAATATGTCTCCTATTCCCTAACAGCTTTAACGCCTTCAAAGGTGACTTGAGACATTGGTTTCTTGTTTTGACAGCTGGAGGTGGCACTTGAAAACTGGCACTCAGCGTTAGATCTGGAAAGTGCCACAAAGCCGACAGCTGCATCGACAGACTCTTACAAGCAAAAAAAAAAACAAAAAAAACAACAACATGATGATCGCTCGAGGTCCAGCACATCTGCCAGCACTCACTTGTGCCTGTGGCTGTTGCCGTAGCAACGGGCTGCGCTATGTCAGGTGGGGGCTTCAACTTCATAAGCTCTCCAAGGCTGCTTGTCTTCAGGCTGCTGGTTCTGAGGAGGTCCTTCAACCTGATCTGATCATTATTGGGTGTGACCACGGTGGGAGAGGACGCAGAACTCCGTTGTGCTGTCGAACTTGTGTGTACCACTTTGGTTACTGTGATGGTCTGCCTGGAGGCGGTCCCAGCTGATGGTTTGGTGACTACAATGGTACCCAGTGATGGCAACTGATTCAGTTGATTTAAAACGAAGGTGGTAGTTGAGGGCTGAGGCTTCTCCTGCAAAGACACAGAATATGATTAATACAGCATGTGTAATTCTGAGCTTTACAGTCAAATATTAAAAAAAACTATGCAATTCTGATCTTATACAACAGTTCAGAAAATAAGTTAATATTGTGTTATTTTAGACACAACATTGTCTATTTTGTTCAATTTTGCCAATGAAAATTTAAAGAAAAAGCAGAACTGTTCTTCTCAATGCACTGCAGTGTTTTGAACGAACCGAGTGAAATCAATGATTCAGCGGCCCATTCGTAAAAGACTTGTTGGACTTGAAGCGACGTTACACAGACCGATCGGTGTATGACTTCAAAGTATTTGCTCTCGTGGTACTTTACTACTTTGAAGTCATACATGTCATCGCTCAGCGCCGCTTCAAGTCCAACAGGCCTGAAGAGAACCATTTACTTTACTCCTGAATGAATCAGCCGTTTGAATCGAATAACGAACGACTTAATCATCAAGACATTTATAGCCATCTACTGGCAGTTTTAGTTTCTTATTTAGAGTCCATTTTACTTTTTTTTAAATGAATATGAAAATTTGAAATTAAGGTATAGTTCACCTAAAACTTAAAATTCAGTCATCATTTACTCAACCTCATGGTCCAAAAGTTCATGTGTAAGAATTTCTATGTTGAATCAAACAAAATATTTCTTTCTGAAGCTATTTTCTGTAATGTCTATTTGATGCTTTACAAAAACGACTTCAAATTATCTTTTGGGAGTAATTTCTCAGCCAAAATTAATGTGCGATTAATTAGACTAATTAAACCGCCACATCATGTAATTAATTAGATTTAAAAAAAAAAAAAAAAAAAAAACAATCGCTTGACAGCCCTAATTTAAACATGTTACACAACCAGTAGCCTCAGACAGACCGCCCACAGTTTGCTCACTCACAGTCTGCATTTTATTGCACAGAAAAATTGCAAGAATCACTAGTTCCAATCGGATTGGATGGCTTGATGCAACTTCCAGAAGTGTACATGAGCAGAACTTGATATTCTGCTTTATTTTCAGACTTAAAAAAGATTTTTTTTTTTAAAATAAAAAAATCTTTATATCGGATACAGATACACCTGATCCTAAACAGCACCTGAAAACAAAAACTCTGGTTGGTTGCCTAATTAAATATATTGGTCTTTCTGCCAAAGTGGGAAGCTCTTGGACAGAATAAGCTGGACCACACTGTACAACATTAGTCAAAAGTCTATAAATACAGTGACGCTACGTGCAACACTTACCCTGATTGTGACTGTAGGAGTAGGTGGAACTGCAGGTTCAATTCTGACAATTCCAGAAGCTTCATTACTGAGACCGATGTCAAGTGCATTTAATGAGACTGACTAAAAAGGAAAGGAAAACGAAGAATTCATGATGATCATCAAATGTGCTACTTTGAGAAAGATTGCGTTTAGATTCAGTTTTGTTTTGAGTAAGGCTGTGTTGACAATATCGATTACTCTTTTAAACAATCTTCATTTTGATGAATTAGAAGTAGAATAAACCGTTTTCAGTTGATGCATGAACAAAACTTCATTAAATAGTATTTGTAGCATGCATCCCATCCAATAATCGCAATAAACTTGGTGCTTTGTTACATTTGATATGAAAAAGTCTCAGCTTTTAAATTCTGTCAATTTTACAGCAAAATTTAAACAATAAATATCATTTTGACGCTCTTTAATGTTGCGTGACAGATTGCTGTTGCCGCCTCGGCATGTGAACTTATCTCTTCCTCTTTATTACTAGTTATAGCACAAAATAAACATCAAAAAAGATGTTGACAGAAACCATACAACTTATTGAAATCTATCATGTCTCAGGTAATCGCTCAATCAGTGTTTCAACCACAAAAAGATGTCAATAAAACAGCATGTCCGTAACATTACATTTACCTCAGCAAAGCCATTCAATGTCCGAAGCTCGACAGAAAAAATAACTCTAGAGGGGAGCATGTGGCTATATGCACTATATTACAAAATCATTTTTAAAGAACTTGTTTGTGATGTCTTATTTAATGTACGTTTTAATCATTTTGTTTTTTATTACAGCCACCATTTAAATGTTTATAATTGGAGTAGAAACTATTATATCAAGAAGTTGATATAAAAACTGGCTTATATGGAATTTAAATGTTTGTATGCAACTCAGTTTTGTTTTAAGTGTTGATTATTATAACCAAAAATCAACAGCAATTTAATAAATTAGACTCTTGTTAATTTTAGCATTTAATATTATAGTAATATAACAACTAAAAAGCTTCTCTTAATAGCTCACAGCTTTTTTCCTTAAGAAAACTTGACACGTACTGTACCATAGCCAAATAAATCGATATCATAACCAAAACTATTTGTAAAAACTTAATACACAGCCCTAGTTTTGAGTCAAGAAAAAAAAATAACCATCACTACACTGCATGAAAATGAGTATATCATGTTGCATGTATTTGTTTTAAATGACCTGGTGTGAGGCAGGGAGTGGAAGTGTATCCTGAGGATCAACATCAAACAGATCATTAGGGCAGATTCCACTTTCACTTAGAGCAGCCAGAAGCAAATCTTGTCCAGGATCCATTGTCTAAAAGAGAGAAAGAAATAGTAATAATTATTACAAAAGAGAATCTGCTTTGCAAAACATCCCACTTAATCTTCTAACATCAAACATAATTTGATGTACTCTTAAACTACACAGATATTTCATAAAGACAATGACATACACCGAACTTAAAGATCACATCTTTCCCATCACATTACCAAGATAAATAAAGAATATATTTGGATGTTTTTAATGTTAGACCTTTGCGACTGAACACTATATATTATATAAATCCAAATGACACTAATTGGTCAAGAAATGAATTCATGAGGGCAAAAACATACTAAACTAATGCTGCTAACGGCTCACCACAACATTCAGCTTCACACGTGTTTGCCAAAACTGATCCAACTAGACTTCCTGGTCTGACGTTGCTGCTGGATGTTAATGTCAACCAGCTTACACATTCATAAACCAGACTAGAAACAAAAGAAAACTAACTATCTCTGAAATGTTCAAAACATTGAAATTACGCAGTAACAATAACCTGTGGTAGAATTTGACGGTTGTAAATACGCAACATTAGACACCCGGTGCATTAAACGTGCTGCTCTTTGGTCCTAAATATTCAGTGAAGACGTTTAAATGGTTCCCCAACAAACAGATCGCGGGTTAATCACAAACTACATACGCTTTTAACAGCAAAAAATATATATATCGTCAAATATATGCAGCATGTGGTGTAACAGCTCATCAGACTTGCTTACGGTGGTTGCTAGCTAATTTCCCCTCACGAACCGTTTAATCAACTTTAAATAGCAAAAAATGAGCCAAACGCTCTTTAAATGGGGTATAACCGGGTTTAAACAAATCCAAAAGAACCTGACCAACAGAATACGTGCCAAAAAATTACATTTAAACGAATAATTCCTGTCAGTGACTTTGTCAAAAGTGCGCTAACGGCTCGCCTCAGGTTAGCTGCCTAGCGCGTGAACCAGTCGCAAGACTCCCTCAGCTTTCACGAGAAACGCAATAAAACTCAATATTACTTTACATAGCGGCCCTAAACCGGCCGAAATTGTGACTATAACAGAAAACAGACCAAACCCGCTGTCTGACAGCTTATGTCCAATAAGTCAAACACGTACTCCACTCGGTTTCTATGGATCCCAAACGTCGCGGCGGTGTGAAGGATGTCACCGCTGCTTGCGCTGCTTGTTTTCTAACCGCCAGGCGCCATCTTTCCCGAGGCGCGTGCCGGTCACGTGACGCTGCAGCCCACAAAACAGACGATTTTGTGTCCAGAAATGTTCCCCACGCGCCGCGTATGACGCGCCACCGCGCATCGATCGAAAGCCGACATACGACCATCTTTCACAAAACCTCAGAGCCCGTCCATAAGAATCGAGATTTTTAATAATATTTTTAAATCAAAAGTAGTCGGAGAAGGAGAGCGCCGAAGCCATGTCACGTGACCACTCCCTTACTCATATTCAGGAAGTGACGCTGTTAAAATTTTTTCCTCCAATGACACGTCAAAATGACATTGCTGGAGCCATACTGGTAAGGTCAAAGGCAGCGACTGACCTATGCTGTTTGACAAAGGTTGATATATCAGATGAAATTTTTTTTAAATCTATTAGTTATTTAAAACAAATAAATCCACAAAATGAGAACATCATTAAACAAATCGTTGTATTTTACAATACTGTCTTTAATTAAAGCACCATAAACTTGCAAAAACTATAAAAAGTCAACTCATCTTTGTAAACTATTAAATATGTATGTGCTATATGGACACAATATACTCATGTTGGCATGTGAAACAAAATATTTCTATAAAGCACTGGCACTGAGAACCTTTAGAAATTTTCAAATAGAAAATATAAATATTTTAAAAATTATTTAAAAAGCAAATTTTATGTTTTATTTATGATTTTATTATTATAAATGGTAGCCTATTCATTATATTGTTGTTACATTTATTGTTGTTTCGCAATGCGTCTACGATAGATAGATAGATAGAATGAACAATAGTTAGATAAACAGATATTATATACAGATTTATGATTTACTGTATATTATATATTGTGATATATTATTATACAATATATTATGATAGATAGATAGATAGACAGATAGATAGATAGATAGATAGATAAAATGAACAATAGTTAGATAAATAGAGATATTATATACAGATTTATGATTTACTGTATTATATTATATATTGTGATATATTACTATACAATATATTATGATAGATAGATAGATAGATAGATAGATAGATAGATGATAGATAGATAGATAGATAGATAGAATGAACAATAGTTAGATAAATAGAGAGAGATATTATATACAGATTTAGGATTTACTGTATTATATTATATATTGTAATATATTATTATACAATGTATTATGATAGATAGATACCTAAATAACCATCCTAAATAATTGTCTTATTTTGTTTGTATATTTTTTTAATTAATAATAAAGCAGGAAGCGTGAGCCGCCTAACAGCCCCATCTTCCGGGCAATTTGAACACAACTTCCAAACATTATTGGTTATTTAAATGCTCACATGGTTTCCTCCCGTGAATGAGATAAAAGTGCAAACATGGCGGCGTGAAACTGTACAAACTAGCTCGGATGGAGGAGCATTAATTAAAACAGCTCGAAAGTTTCTTGTTTTTTTTTTCTTTCGTGAACACGGAGCTGTTTTTGAATGTCCTCGTTCCCCGCCGTTTAGAAGGACAGAAGTGTAGAGGAGAAAACACTGGACCGGACTGGACCATCGTCTCGAAACAATAAGGCTCGAAGAGAAAGTGGACTGAAATGAACGGGGTAGGTTACACGGCTTGTTCGCCACAGATGATGATGATTTGACGCGGTTTGATGGCAGAATAATAGCAGACTGTGTTCTGATGATTCTCTAAACGGCTCTTATCCTCAACTCTCCATCCGAAACACACCAACTCCACTGACTGATTCTGGTTCCTGTTTGATAAGTTGTATGAATGGATGTGGCATTGTGCGTGTAGTCAATGGGATGTACGATACGTGTATTAGTACAGTTATTTAAGACGTTTAAAGCAGATAAAAGAACAAAAGCGCTGCGGCGTGCGGTATTATAACATTGTGAACCGCGCGAGCGCTGCTGTTACAGGCCCAGTGTGGGCGTGTTCATCAAGCATCAATAACATGTTAAAGCGACATCACAATCACTACATGTTATAGAATTTATGATTGAGTCAGATGTGATATTTTGAAAATCACTAGTCCCCTCCAGTTGAATATATATATATATATATATATATATATATATATATATTAGTACTATTACATTTGTTATAAATTTTATTATTATTACCACCACAAGTAATTTTAATTATAATTTGATTAGTATATTTTACTCTATGTACTATTACATTTATTATTAATGTTATTATTACCAAGTAATTCTAATTTTATTAGTTTTTTTACACAATGTTTACTATTACATTTATTATTATTATTATTATTATTATTATTATTATTATTACCACAAGTAATTTTAATTATAATTTATAATTAGTTTATTTTACAATATGTACTGTTACTTTTATTATCACCACCACAAATAATTATAATTTTGGTTTATTTTACTCAATATGTACTATTACATTTATTATTAATAATAATAATAATATTACCACCACAAGTAATTCTAAATTTATTTTACACAATATTTATTATTATTATTTTTATTATTATTACAAGTAATTCTAACTATAATTTATTAGTTTATTTTACACAATATGTACTATTACATTTTTTTATTATTATTATTAATACCACAAGTAATTCTAATTTATGATTAGTCTATTTTACACAATATGTACTATTACATTCATCATCATTATTATTATTATTATTATTATTATTATTATTATTACCACAAGTAATTCTAATTTAATTAGTTTATTTTACAAAATATGTACTATTACGTTTTTTTATTATTATTAATACCACAAGTAATTCTAATTTATGATTAGTTTATTTTACACAATATGTACTATTACATTCATCATCATTATCATTATTATTATTATTATTAGTACCACAAGTAATTTTAATTATAATTTATAATTAGTTTATTTTACAATATGTACTGTTACTATTATTATCACCACCACAAGTAATTATAATTTTAGTTCATTTTACACAATCTGTACTATTACATTTATTATTATTATTATTATTATTATTACTACCACAAATAATTCAAATTATAATTGGATTCGTTTTTTAGACAATATGTACTATTACATTTATTATTACTATTATTAATAATATTATTACCACATCCAGTTATAATTTGATTATTTTACACAATATGTACTATTTAATTTGTTATTATTATTTATGTACCCAATGTGTCCTGTTGTGTGTACCTGATACCTGATTGCCTAACTGTATATTACTATATTTTTTGGACCTGTATGTTTTTTTTTAATTATCGATGGAATGACAAAAAAAAAAAAAAAAAAAAAAAAACAAAGCTTAGAGGCGCAGATAAATTTCCACTGCCCAGAAAACTCAAGTCAGCTGGCAACTGCTTTCTAAAAGTCGCTGTTTTTCAGGACGTCATATGCAACGGACACTCTCCATTTCACCGTCTCTTGAAGCACAGCAGCTCGAAATCACAGCATCATGAAGCTATCTCCGTCAAACTCATCCAGGACGGGAAAACTTCACGATTATTCTGCACGCAAAATGAGCCACAGAAGCATGGAGATTGTAAGGATGAACAAAATGCATTATCTGTCTGTCTTGACATTGGTGATGTTCACTGCATGAATGTGTCACATCTATATTTGTTGCAAGTCATTCATTTCTGTGAATTGTAGCCAGGAGAGGCAGTACTGTAAATGGTGAGTTCATCCTCCCAAAAATGGCTGTGAATGAAGAGCTGCAGCACTCGGTGCACAGAGCAGAGGAGCAGACGCGTCAACTGCACTGCACTGCGTCATACATCCACGCCAGCAGTGACATCACTTCCCCCAATCATAGGAAACGACCCCCTCGTAAACTTAAAGTAAAGAGATCCACACAGAGAATGTAAGTCAATGGTGAATTTGAATCGCAGAGGTTAAAGGGATAGTTCACCCAAACATAAAAATTCTGCCATGTATGAGTTTCTTTGTTCTGTTGAACACAAAAGAAGATATTTTGAAGAATGTCGGTAACCATATATTTTCTGGTGCCCGTTGACTTCCTTTTTCCTTCATAAAATGGAAGTCAATGGGGTCCATCAACTATTTGGTTACCAACATTCTTCAGAATATCTTCTTTTGTGTTCAACTGAAGAAAGAAATTCATACAGGTTTGGAACAACTTGAGGGTGAGTAAGTGATGACAGAATTTTCATTTTTGGGTGAACTATCCCTTTAAGATTACAATTTTAGAATATTGTTATAACATTTTTGCACAAATAATGAAGAAATTAGTTTGTTCTGTTCAGCCACTTGTCAATCAACAATCTTGTCCAGCTTTTTCTAATGCAATTTCATTTATAGAATTGTCAAATTGCTGCATTTTAAGTCCTTAAATTTGTGTATATATATATATATATATATATATGATAATTTATATGTGTGTGAAGTTAAATATAAAAAATATACTGAAAATAAATACAAACAAATTTTATACACACATTTATATACATACACATATAGACTTAACATATACATGTCTGTATATATGAGTAGATGTATATACACTTTTTTTTTTTTTTAAATTTCAGAAAAAGTAATGAAAGATTTTACACTAAATATATATATATATATATATATACAAACACACAGAGTATATATACAGTATATAAACAAATATATATATACGCAGTTTATATACTGTGTGTATGTGTGTGTGTGTGTGTGTATATATATATATATATATATATATATATATATATATATATATACACACACACACTGTCCTTAATATATATATATATATATATATATATATATATATATATATATATATATATATATATATATATATATATATATATATATGCATATAAAAAATGTGTATATTTAATTTCAGTTAATGTTTATTTCAAGTAATAAAAGATTTTTATATATATATATATATGTACAAAATGTACTTATTTTATTTCTGCTAGTTTTTAAGGCAATATTATTTTAATTTGAATAAGCTACAAAATAACTATATAGATGCATAAAAAAAACTATTACAGATGATAAAAATTCTAGAAATAGCAGACAACAAAATTACTAAAATTATAATCTATTTCAAAATAAAAACAAAAACTATAATAGTATATCAATTATTATAAAATAATATCTATTTTATTATTAGATATTATATCCCCCCCCACCCTATATATTATATATTAACAAATTATCAATACACATTATTGTAAAGAAAATAATAAAAAAAATTCTCTTCTTGACATTCTTGGATTACGAATCAATTTTTGTTTTGCAGTGCTGATACCAAGAGCTCTCAGTGCCGAAAGGTTACAGATTATTATCCCATCAGAAGAAGCTCCAGAAAAAGCAAAAGCGAACTGAAGGTAGTGTGCAGATTTTGTGCTCTTCATGTGTTTCATCAGCCAAAGTTATGATATTGATGTGTGTGCCTGTTTTCTGTCAACAGTGTGAAGAGAAGAGGCACATAGACATGCTGATCACAAACGGGATTGAGAATGGAATGATGGTAATCTTTGACAAAGTGAATTGAGTTGAATGTTGAACTCTGCTGGACGGACACAAACGTGCCTTCATGTCGGTCTTGACAGGTCAGGTACATTGAAGGAAAGGGCAGGGGAGTTTTTGCCACACAGAAGTTCCAGAAAGGGCAGTATGTAGTGGAGTACCATGGAGATCTGCTACAGATAACAGACGCCAAAAAAAGGGAGGCTTTATATGCACAAGATCCAACCACTGGCTGCTACATGTATTACTTCCAGTATCTCAGCAAAACATATTGGTAGGTTCAAGCACCACACCCACTTTCCACTTGTTTTATCTAGTTTTTCTTGAATTTATTTTAGTGAAATTGAAGCAAACTGTCCTAAAGTCAACATTAAAACAGTTTGAAATACATTTTCACCTCTGTAGAAGAAAGTAAATGTCGCTGATTGTGATTTCATGCTGACAGTGAAACCAGAAACCTTTTAAGCCAAGTGAAGTCATTTATTTATCCACCTTTTTCCTGACAAGCCTACTGCGTTTTGAATTATAGGAGGCACTTCTGGTTTGGGGAACTTCCATTCAAAAAGACTAAAACAAATCATTTCAAATGATAAGGTTGCGCTACAAATAATCCTTATCCGTCAGTTTGACTGAGTGAGCTGTCAGTTTTCCTTCATGTTTTATTTTCAGACGGCAGAAGAATAACGTAACGCTTGGTATTTTAATGTGAAATGGTATCTTAAGAATATCTGTGGCAAGAGCTCTTTTCAGTCGCTGAATTCTTTTCCTCAGGATTTTTTTCTTTTTTTCGCTTTCTGCTGTAATAGTATGAAAAAGGACAACGTACACTGCACACTTGTGGTCTGCTCTCCTGATTTAATTTACGATATATCCTATGAATAATTCACTGGAATGCATAAGAAACTCTCATTTTTGTCCCCAAATCCTCACGTCTGTTTGTTTTCACACGGATGCTTTAAAATGTAATTGTCTCCCCTTTTCACTTTTAGTCCCTGTTAACAGTGTTAAATGAAATGTTATCTGTCAAAATGACAGAAAGCACTTTGAAATATTATCATGCAATGCTAAAGTTTATGAACATTTTTGATTAAGGCAACATATGTCACATATATTACTACAGTTATATTTAACCCGTCCGTAATATTGCTGTGAACAGAATCAAGTTTTGGGGGTTATTCGTAGTCTGTTGAAAGTACTTTGTTGATGCTTTTACACTTTTAAGTTTCCTTTTAATGTTCAATGGTTGAAGGGTAAGTAGAATGTCAATTCATTGTACCCAGTAAAAAAAAAAAAAAAAAAAGCAGCAGCATATTGCATTCATAAATTGAGCCTTTCACTGATTGTTTACAGTTTAACGGAAGTTACTCCCATAATTCAAGCAAAATGTCATGGGGCGTAGGAAAAAGGAGTATAGCGCTGTCTAAAAAGGCCTGTTTATACTTGTTTTGGTCGATTGAATCACAAGTGGACGACACTAAGTAAATACAGGTGTAAACTTGTCCACTTTTGACCACTTCCAGAGGTAGAGCACCTACTCTCTGCCTACTGACCTAATGCGTAAACATTGTGGGTTCAAAATTATGCATTAGCTGTGGTCTTACAGCTATCAGAGCAGAAATGAAAGCTCTCTCTACATTTACCTGCCCATAGACCGACCCCTTGAAGAAATCAGTGGACACAAACGGATGGATCTACTTGATCGGATCGTCTACTTGTGGTCCGATCGACCAAAACGCATCTTAATACCAGGTGTAAACAGGGCCTAAAAGACACTTAATATCCAGCAATATTATTGATTTGACTGAACTGACACTAATTGGATGAGAAAAACTTGAAGTGAATTGAGCTGTCTTCTGCTTTATAGCTGAATCTAATTTTTCCAAAATGATGAATTTTGCAACATTGACACTTATTGAACTGAACTGAATCAACATTGACTCAAGCTGAATAATGAAATGACTGTCTTCAGTAGAGCCAGGGCTGCTGTTGACACTGTTCTTACGTTATGCTTGTTCGAGATGCATCTGCGCTGCGCAGACTGATCGACATATGACATCGAAGTACCAAATGGAGAGCATACGACTTTTGAATCGCTCTTGCGGTACTTTGATGCCATATGCTGATTGGTCTGTGCAGCGCCGATGCATCTCAAACAAGCCTACTCTCACACCACACGTCCATATTCTCTCGCAGTGGAAAACATCGCAGAGCAAAGAGGACACGGCCACTGACAGACAAGACAGAGTAGATTACTTTTGATATGAAAACAGTCTTAGCTTTCAAATTTTGTATGCTTTAATATGAAATTGAAATAATAAATACTGTTTTGTCGCTCTTAATGTGGCGTGACGGATCACTGTAGTGATTCAGTTCAAGCGGCACGTGAGCCGATCATCTCTTTCTCTTTACTACTAGTTATAGCAGCAAATAAACATGAATGATACATACCTCAGAGGGTATGTTGAAAGAGCCAGTACACCTTACTAAAATGTATCATGTAATCTCTCAGTGTTTCAACACGGATAAAACAGCTTGTAAATAATGTCACGTATCATTACATTTATCTTAGAAAAGCCACTCCATAAACTGTATAGGTGAGAAAGCATTTCACAAAAAAGCACTATATTACATATTCATATTTTTACTCTAATACCATGATAATGTTGTTATTATTATAAAAACGGCCTTATATGCAATTGTGTACAAATCAGTTGTTAATTAACCTTTAAAGGGTTAGTTCACCCAAAAATGAAAATTTTATCATTAATTACTCACCCTCATGTCATTCCACACTTAAGACCTTCATTCATCTTCGGAACACAAATTAAGATATTTTTGATAAAATCTGATGGCTCAGTGAGGCCTGCATTGACAGCAAGATAATTAACACTTCAAATGCCCAGAAAGGTACTAAAGACATATTTAAAACAGTTCATGTGACTACAGTGGTTCAACCTTAATGTTATGAAGTGACGAGAATACTTTTTATGTGCCAAAAAACAAAATAACGACTTTATTCAACAATATCTAGTGATGGGCGATTTCAAAACACTGCTTCATGAAGCTTCGAAGCTTTACGAATCTTTTGTTTCGAATCAGTGGTTCGGAGCGTGAATCAAACTGCCAAAGTCACGCCCCCCAGTGGTGAACCATTGAAATTTCGAAACGCTTTTGATGTAATGAAGCCTAGTTTACTGAAATCACGTGACTTTGGCAGTTTGATACGTGCTCCAAACCACTGATTCGAAACAAAATATTCGTAAAGCTTCGAAGCTTCATGAAGCAGTGTTTTGAAATCGCCCATCACTAGATATTGTTGAATAAAGTCATTATTTTGGGTTTTTTTTTGGCACACAAAAAGTATTCTCGTCGCTTTATAACATTAAGGTTGAACCACTGTGGTCACATGAACTGTTTTAAATACGTCTTTAGTTGAAGTGTTAATTATCTTGCTGGCAATAATATGACCTCACTGAGCCATCGGATTTTATCAAAAATATCTTAATTTGTGTTCCGAAGATGAACGAAGGTCTTACGAGTGTAGAACGACATGAGGGTGAGTAATTAATGACAGAATTTTCATTTTTGGGTGAACTAACCCTTTAATAATAATGTACCAGCTGACAGGGTTCCCTATATGCCTATAGCTTACAACATTAGTTGAGAAAGAAGCTATAAGTATATCCATGTATGTATCCAAATGAATCAGTATTGAATCCAGATCGAAATCAAATCGCAAGCTCATGAATCGATCAAACACTCAAAATTCTCACTCCAAGCTGAACTCAAAAGTTGGCAGCCCTGGTAGAGCTGCTAATTGCTGAATTGAACTTGTTTTATAATGTATGACATTTATAGTTATTGAACTGATCTGAACTGAGCTAAATAATGTTATTGTCTTGCTACAGCTGCTTTACAGCAATTTCTATTAAGCACGATAAAAGTGGCTTGACTTTTCACAATACACATTGTTTCAAAGAAGCAGATTAGAGCTGGCCGATAATAATATAGTTTACATTTTGCGATATACTGCATGTATGCGGATAAAGTTGCTTTATATAAAGAGATGGGCAATAATAAGCTCTGTCTAAAACATGTGCGTTTGTTCCCCAACAGCGTGGACGCTACAAAAGAGTCCGATCGATTGGGAAGGCTCATCAACCACAGTAAAAACGGCAACTGTCAAACCAAACTCCATGACATTAATGGAATACCTCATCTTATCCTCGTGGCCTCCAGAGACATCCAGGAAGGAGAAGAACTCCTTTACGACTACGGCGACCGCAGTAAAGCTTCGATAGAGGCTCACCCGTGGCTAAAGCATTAATGTACTGAGAGAGGAGGGAAAAACACCTTGTTTCTTAACTAGACAGTTTTTAATGTAATTATTGCCTTAGTAAACAGAGAATGTTTTGGGCTAGTTAGTAAGTGTATGGGTATGTTACACAGTGACTTACATGGCAAACACGTTAGATTGCGGTACATATTCGACGTGTCCTACTTTTAAGATATTTATCCTGCTCTATGACATGCTAGTTTCGGCACATTTCTTTTTGTATATTTTATATATTGGTAGATCAGTGCTTCCAAAGCATGCAGTTATAGTCCAACTTTCTGCATTTTTATAACGTTTTCTTAATCTAATCTAATGTAAGGTAGTAGAGGCTTAGCAATAATTATTTATAATGCCCAAACATTTATGTTTGAAGCAGAAAGCCTGTGATGCTAAAAGGAGCGGCATTTTAAAAAGGTTCAGAAAACTGGAATGTGAAACCAAACTTTGATATCATTTGAAATGTTACCGTTGTACAATGCTGGGTGTGTCGTGATTAACCTGAACAAAGCTGTACCTGTTACACAAAAAGCTGAGTGTTGATGACCAAAAGCTCCGACGGAGAGTTTTCCAATCAATCTGTATGAGATGGTAGAGATGCATTGTCTAAATAAATGATTTTATGCAACGCTCTGTTGCATTTGCCTCTGTTGTCGTATATACAGTGCTGTCCATAAGACAAAGCTTTTTTTTCAAGTATGTATCTCAGATTGTGTCAGCATAATTCAACTGAAATTCACTAAAATTGTTATTTCCCATAACAGCAGCACATAAGCTGACTTCAACAAACCTGATAATCATGTTCTCCAGCATGGGTTGAGAGATTGTTTCAAAGCATTGAGTTTCAGTGGATGCAAGAAAATTATATTGACAAGATCAATCTCACAAATTTGCTTATTTGATTAGTGACCTAAAAATTTAGCAGAATGTTTTCAGTATAATTATCATTTTTTGTCGTAATTTTCTTTAGTTTTAATTTTTAAGTTCTAAAAATTTTATATCCAAGTTACATTTAAACATCCCAGTTTTTATTGTGGTCTTACACTTTTTAAAAGAAAGATTATATTCTTTAATAATTTTTATATTATATATATATATATATATAAAAAATGGTATTTCTACTTAAAAGGCAAAGCTGCTTTAAGAACATCTCTGCTTTTTTAATTAATTATTTATGAACAAATAAGATAATTTAGATATAAGCAAAAGTTTCTTGAACATTTACAGCAACAACAATGGATGACAGCATTAAGAAAAAAGAAAATGAAAGAAATGGGTATAAAAATACAGTAATACACAATTCAATGTACAGAGGTAATAGATCAAGTTATATTACATTCAACAGTTCATCATATAATTTCACAGTTTTGACACTTTTTTTTTGTTGTTAATTGTTTTTAGAAAACATTTGAAGAAAAAAAAAGACTGAATTTCCAGAAATTACAATCCAGATGAACATTACCATATTTATATGTGATTTCATTAGTGGGGTATATATTATGCAAGATTCTTAAGTGTAGTTCTTTAACTTTGTTGGGGATACAAAATGTATATGGTAAGAGCCATGCTTTTCTATTAAGGAATTCCCCCCAAAAAATTCCCCTGGGTGTGATTCATTTTCTTGTCTGAAACACATTTCTTGTAATCTTATTACAACATTTTGGGTCATAAATGCTCTTGTCTTCGACCAAAAATTTCTGTTCACTCTTTACAATCTCTTCAAATGATAAATGACACCTCATTAAATAAACAAGACCATTCGGTATAGCTTTAATCATTGTATGAAATTCCTTATGAACAACAGGGAAGTTGTGTATAGACATGAAATCATAATAAGAATAAATATTCCCTTCTGGATCTATTGCATATCACAAAGATAGTCAATTCCTTTCTCATGCCAATTCTTAAGAAAATTTGACTCGTTATTTGCTAGAATACTTTCATTATTCCATAGTTTCACTTTCTGAGGGACATTGTTTACATGCCAGTTTTATGGGGAGCTTAGAAGGGGAGAAGTTACCTTTTTATAGATATTGTGTGGGATAAAGTACTGTATGGAGGCGGGTGAATTGACTCAATTCTTTACCCAACTAACTTTGTATGTTAGTATTAGTATTATTAATTTGTAACTATTTTGTACTCTTGTAACTAATTTGTACTATAACTATTATTTTGTTTACATGTGTTATCATGGACAAATAAATGGGTATATGACAGACCATGTCATGTCCGGTTACGTCAGCGACACGAACGCGGCCTGTCGAACAGAACAGCTGAAGTTTCCACACGGAGAGGTTTAGACGGCGCACCAGCAAGGTTTGTTTTGATGCTTTATTTTATTGTAACGTTACTGTGGATATTGTTATGAATGACATTATTCAGAATTACAAAAAAATTAAATATCAATTGTATATGTGGTGTCAGTGAATTCAAAGAGATATGACTATGAGTTAAACACTAAAATTGTACAGCACATTATATCTTCGTGTGTGCTCAGATTTGGATATATATATATATATATATTTTTTTTTTTTACAAGTATAAAAGCAACATCTTAAAACCTAGTGAATCGCCTAAGTAGACAAGATTTAAAGGAGTAGAGAGAGGCCGTTTACTAGGTACAAACGGTCAGATGTTCTCGTTTCACTGATCATTCTCAAGACATGCTGGGTTATTATTAAATAAAACTATTAAAAACTTTTTTGTTAACTGAAATAAAGCGTTGCCAACTAACTGAAATAAGTTTAAGTTGGAGCAGTAAAATTAACTGGAAATAAACGAGAACTAAAACTGAAATAAAAATAAATTAAACCTAAAAAAAAACGCAACACAATTACAAAAAATATAAAAATAAAAGCCAATTCAAAATAATAATTATAATAGAGAATAAGAAACCAAATACTAAGACATTCTCAAATTAAAATACGTCTTTTCGCTAGGGTTGTCTTTGGACCCCACGTTATGATTGAGGTTATAATTCACACAACATTTGTGTCCTTATTTACTCACCCTCATGTAATTCTAAAACTGTTATGCTGTTATTTCCACTGAACACAAAAGAGGTTTTTTTATCCAGTTCATAGTTATCAAAGGCTGTCAACCTCTACATAATACCATAAAATTAGTGAAAACGACTCGTAAATTTAAGTTTCACAAAAATGGTGAGGGGTTAATAAATAATGATCAGAATTTATTTGAGTGAACCATTTCTGTAATACTAGAATTTTGCATTCATTATTTTTCTAAAACTCTACCATCAGATGATGAGCGAGTGGAGTCCTGTGGCGAAGGTTTACGACCCTCTCAAAGCGGGCAGTATCGATGGCACAGATGAGGAGCCCCACGACAGAGCCGTGTGGAGGGGCATGCTGGCCCGCTACAAGCCTAACAAGGGCGTGACCGGTGACCCTCACCTGACGCTGTTCGTGGCCCGCCTGAATCCGCAGACGTCTGAGGACAAGCTTCAGGAAGTCTTCTCCAAATTTGGAGACATCCGCAGGGTGCGTCTGGTGCGAGACATTGTGACGGGTTTCTCCAAACGCTACGCTTTCGTTGAGTACAAGGAGGAGCGTTCGGTGAAGAGAGCCTGGAGAGACGCCAACAAGCTGGTCGTGGACCAGTACGAGCTCTTTGTGGACTTCGAGCAAGAGCGGACACTCCAGGGATGGATTCCACGCCGACTCGGAGGAGGCCAAGGTGGCAAGAAGGAATCCGGTCAGCTGAGGTTTGGAGGCAGGGATAGACCTTTCCGGAAGCCCATCAATCTGACATCCATGATGCCCCAGAACCGTTCAGCAGATAGATGGGATGCATCGAGTGGGAGGGAGGAAAGGCAAAGAGACCAAGAACAAGATAGGGAACACGGACGATGGCGGGAGAGGAAAAACGACTGGGATAGAGGGAATGATCGGAATGATAGAGGTTACTACAAAGAGAAAAGGGACTCTAAACACCACCGGGACAGAAGCCGAGAGAAAGACTCTAGCAGAAAGGAAGACAGACGACACAGAGACTCTTACAGAGACCGAGAATAAACTTTGCATACATTCAAGACTCTTTTCTTTAGTCTATACTGTTTTTTTTTCCCCACTAATGTGATTTAGTTTGAAATAAAAGTTCATCTGAACATGAAACTGCTGCCATTATTTACTCATACAGAATGGAATGACATTAAAGGATTAGTTCACTTAGTAATTAATTTACTCACCCCCATGTCATCCAAGATGTTTGTCTTTTTTCTTCAATCGAAAAAAATTAAGGTTTTTGAGGGAAACATTTCAGGATTTTTCTCCATATAGTGGACTTCAACAGGGACCAACGGGTTGAAGGACCAAATGTCAGTTTCAGTGCAGCTTCAAAGAGCTCTACATGATCCCAGACGAGGAATAAGAGTCTTATCTAGAGAAACATTCGGTCATTTTCTAAAAAAATAAAAATGTATATGCTTTTTAACCACAAATGCTCGTCTTGCACTGCTCTGCGATGCGCCACACATTACGTAATCATGTTGGAAAGGTCACACGTGACGTAGTCCGTTTTCAGAAAATGGCCGATTGTTTCTCTAGATAAGACTCTTATTCCTCGTCTGGGATCATATAGAGCTCTTTGAAGCTGCACTGAAACTGACATTTGGACCTTAAAACCGTTGGTAACTGTTGAAGTCCACTATATGGAGAAAAATCCTGGAATGTTTTCCTCAAAAACCTTCATTTCTTTTCGAAAGACATAAACATCTTGGATGACATGGGGGTGAGT
This sequence comes from Ctenopharyngodon idella, assembly GCF_019924925.1. NCBI lineage: Eukaryota > Metazoa > Chordata > Actinopteri > Cypriniformes > Xenocyprididae > Ctenopharyngodon > Ctenopharyngodon idella. The sequence continues at coordinate 46,543,035 of NC_067229.1, read as the reverse complement.
AAATTATCAGGAAATTTTAATTCTGAAGTGAACTAATCCTTCAAGCTGAGTAAATAATGACAAAATGTTTAATTTTGGGTGAAGTATCCCTTTAAATTTTAATTTCAATAAATGGATTTTGTACCATAGAACAACTAATTTGTCATACAAATAAAGTTTCAATGACTATCAGTTGATATCTGAAATGAAGAGCAGCAACCTCTGACAATGCATGGTATAAAATAGTTTAATACACAATGAGATGAGTTATGCATAATCCTTCATGATACATTTGATCCAGTTCTTGTTGCTGGATATCATTCTCAGTTCTGGAGTTTGCCATCACGTCGAGTGGCATCACTAGCTCTTTAACAATTGAATTAAGGCCCATGGGCATGAATTTCTTGCTTACAAAGCTGCCTTCATCAACACACTTTACCATAGTCACACATTTCCATGCTTTCTCTAAACACTTCTATTATTGCCAGTGAAAGCACCATTCAAGCAATGCAAAACCGCTGGTGAATGACATTTGTCCATGTGATAGATACTTCAGCCAGATGCCAGTAGTAAACTATGGATTATTAATATTGTTCTGCTTTAATGTGCTGCAGAAACACTTGACGACGCATAAAACTTTGTTTCATGATTCCAGGGTTTAAAGACATGATCCAGGTTCTTAAATGCAGAACTATACGACATCCTGTCAATTACCACAGAAAATAAGTTTGACTTGCCCCTCAGTTCGTAAAAACAAACACAAAACGTGCGATGATGCACGTACAATAGAAGTATATGGGGTATTGCAATGGGATAAATGGTAAAATACAGTGTTTTGAAAGTGTAGCCACATTCTGTGATAAAATCACTGTCATGACCATGTATAGTCACTAAACACGGTGTGTAAATACGACGTGACGTCATACACTACAGTTCAAAAGTTTGGGGTCAGTAAGATTTTTTAAAAAGAAATTAATACTTTTATCCAGCAAGGATGCATTAAATAAATCAAAAGTGACAGTAAAGACATTTATAATGTTACAAAAGGTTCTATTTTAATTAAATGCTGTTCTTTTGAACATTCCATTCATCAAAGAATCCTGAAAAAATGTATTATGGTTTCCTCAAAAATATGAAGCAGGACAACTGTTTTGTTTTGATTATAAATGTTTCTTTAGCAGCAAATCAGCATATTAGAATGATTTCTGAAGCATCATGTGACACTGAAGACTGGAGTAATGATGCTGAAAATTCAGCTTTGATCACAGGAATAAATTACATTTTAAAATGTATTCAAATAGAAAAGTTCTTTTAAATTATAATAATATTTCACAATATGACTGTTTTTACTGTATTTCTGATACAACAGAAGAGACTTCTTTTAATGGTAAAAGTAACCTCTTCCCACAAAACTTTACTTCAAAAATTCAGAGGCCCATTTCTGCTTTTAATCTTTATGATTTTAAATTAATTTAAAATTTTGCCCCATAAACTTCCATTCCAAGTGCATTACTGTAAATACAACATCTGTTTGTTGTTACAAACTGAAGGACAAGTCGAAATTATTTTCTGTGGTAATCTACATAATGCCATGGAGGATTTCAAGTTTTGAACGTCAGATATTCCTTTAAATTCTCAACATTTCAGTGTGCCAAAAGAATCAGGCTACTGTGCAATTTCAAAAAAAGTTTTAAATATGATTAATCATATAATGCCACCATCTTTTTCAGACGATCTCTGGCTTGGGTATAGCTACTTTTTTCAGCCACATGCGAATTCATGGTTTCTTGCCATTGTGTCTCGTTCATAATTCAATTTGAATTAAAAAATAGATATCTATCTTATCTACTGAAGGCATCTTCTCTTTACACATCATCAGAATACTGTCTGAAATCTTCTATTCTTCTGCGTCATCCGCTTACAGTAACTCGCCATTTGCAATAGCAATAAAATGTCTAACTATCTAACAAAATAGGCACATAAAACTCCCTCACGGTATCTTTGGGTGAAGGTAAGGGCCACTATCTATCAGTAACTCTAAACGGCCCCGTCCCCCGTGTTCCCTTTGTGAGCTTTTGTCTCATCTGCTTGCAGACGTTGTACTGTGAAAGTCGACCATGAAAGGGAGCGTAAACGTTGCATACGGTCACATGGTGCAGGTTAGCGGTTAGTGGAGCGTTGTGTTCGTTACATGTGCTGTAATGCCTCCTGGGCCTGTTCTGTGTACACGTCATCTTTCCCCGCCCACGAGCCGAAGCCGTCACCCAACTGCGGCATCCTCCTCTGCGAGCCTCGGGTTTTGTCCCGGGAAAAGAAGCTAAACCTGTGAATGTAAGACAGGACATCAGCATATTTTGTTTGCAATGTGTCCATAAACTATGATTAATGAACTAGATTGTTTCATTTACATTTGGGTGTTGTTGAGAAACACTCAAGAACTGTTCAAGTGTAATTTTTTATTGATAATAATGCACAGCCTATTTATGGTTATTTTGCACAAAGTAATATCATATTTCACACCAGAATCAAAAGACAAAAGTTTTTTTTTTGCATTATTTTCATGACAATTTCCTACTCAAATTCTCATTACTGTAATGTAAAAAAGTCTGTAGATTATGCTTTTCTTAAATAAAAGCACTATAAATAAGATGAAATCTGCATTAATAAAACAAATAAATTCAACACTGTACTTGGTGTAAAATCTAATGTGTATATATATATATATATATATATATACATATATTTATATAAATAAAATAAAATAAAAGATGAAAACCTATATATATATATATATATACACACATACATATGATCTTTTGGCATCATATAAAATAAAGAATGCCAGAATGAAAAAAACATATAAATATAAATATTTATAAATATGCAGAAAGTGTTTATATTTAAATATATATAAATTTTTGCTTAATTTCTTCCTTTGATTTTGGCATGAAATATGAGCTTTTGGCATCGTTGCATATCTATATTCCCCGCCATTTACACAAATATAATTTCTTGCTCAACATGTTTCACCCTACCATACCCGTATCCCTACTGTATCACTAACGTCTTTCCGGATATAAACTAAGTTGCATAAAGCATCTCACAAACGCTCTTGCTTGACATTTCAGCTCATACAAGCAGCGACAATCAAGCGTTCAATCTCCCTGCGCATCTATAAAGCACTCTTTTAGTTGACACAATGTAGTGACACAATGTTATATAACTGGTTACAGCGCAGCACGAGTGTTAGAGGAGTGAGCGGGAGTTTGATTCTGACTGGCTGATTCTAACGATCCTCCTACTGATTGGTCACACAGATAGCCCCACAATCAGCCAATCAGAATGTGCTCTTTACGGTCAGTGGCTCTAATGAGGGGGGTGAGATGAGGGGGCCATGCAGCTCCATCACATGCAGGGAGGATAAAGGTGTTAAAACAGCAAAGAACACAAAGGTGAACCACCAAAAAAGGTCGTACAAGGGAAATAAGTCGTCTGATTGGCTGTAAAGTGGGGTCATCTGGAATCAACCCAGCCGCCACCATCGGCATTATGGCTGTGAAGATCCTGTTACAAAGAGGCACAGATATGGAGAGTTGAGCAAAGAGAAGATACACCCAGAACCACCTGTAGTGTCCTGTTTCTGAAGACATTCTCCTACTGCTGTGTCTTCAGATGCATATGGCAGCATTAAAGATGGTCATGCCTTAAGATTTTAGTAAAATAAGGGTATATGGATGCCAACATGTGTCATATAATGTCATAAAACTCTGAATGTGTCTGTCAGCCTGCAGTTTAGTGAATGTGTAACTGCTTTTTAATGGTCTAGTGTTCATTTAGCTCAAACAGCATGTCATGGGTTCAATTCCCAAGGAATGCATGAACTGGTAAAATGCACACTTTGATTGCAATGCAAGTTGCTTTAAATATTTACTTTGTATTATCGCACAGTTCTATATGTAAAGTTGGATATATATTATATTCAACTTTATTCACATACCTACAGTACACTTATATAAAGTGATTTATACTATATATAGCAAATCTCAACTGCTTGATTGTTTATTTCCTCACAAAAAGTAACTATATTATCGCACAGGTCCTGTAAAGTTGGATATATAAGTATGTCCAACTTTATCTGCATACATACAGTATACTCACATAGGGTGATATATACTGTACTATATAGCATATATCAACAGCTTGATAGCTTGTATTGTCACAAAACTATATTATCATCCAGCTCTTATCTGTTAAATGCGACCAAGGCATGAAGATATTAAAATATTATAAACATTAACATCATGATTTTCTCTAAAACTGCTTTGAAACAATATGCATTGTGAAAAGTGCTACATAAATAAATTTGACATGACTTGAGAAATGCATAAACATTTCTAAATCATCACCCTTGACGCTCATAACATTATCTCTTTTCCTACGCTAAACCTTTATTTTTGGGCGTCTCATGTGCGCTCCCAACACAAGACCAAAATTATGCTGATTTATAGGATTAAATATGTTTGTAATATATGTATGTGCAAGATGTTTGGCTCTTTTAGCAGTACGCACAGTCGTTTTATCCCTGACTCGGGCTGAAAGTTGGAGCGAGAGCTGGGCCGAAGGGTAGGAGAGGGGTCTGGCAGGGATGGGCCTGTTTCCTCCTCCTGTTCTTCACTGTAAATGTGATTAAACAATAAGTCATATATTATATATACACTCATATATTAAATTATTTGTAATAATACATATGAAATTTCTTACAGATAAATATGACTGACCAAATTGTAAAAATTTAAATGGCTAACCTTCTGTAATAGGCGATTTCCTCCTGCAGCATGAAGACTTTAGCTTTCAGCTCATTGCGCTCATGCAGGACGTCCCGCAGCTCTTGCAGGGTGAATCGTGGGCGGTTCGGGTCTTTTGGATCTAGATTGGACATGTCATCATCACACAGCGCCTCCTGGTGGATGAGAGGAACACTTACAGTCACTTACACTAGTCTTCATACAGAGCAACTAGCTGCTGAAGAGGTTTAAACTTGAGACACACAAACATCTTCATTATCAGAGCATCCTCAAAATGACACAAAAATCACCCGATTTCACTGCTGTTAATGAACAACAAAAAAACACTCCACAAGACACATTCAGTTGTTTCTAAAGACCATATAAAATCGAAATTAGTTTACTGGCTTTTAGTTCATATCTGATAACTGATTTAATAAGTTAATAAACCTTTACATAGGCACTACGGTTCAAATGTTTGGGGACAGTGAAAAAAATGTATCAGTTTCCACAAAAATATGAAGCAGCACAACTGTTTTCAACATTAATAATAATAATAAATGTTTCTTGAGCAGCAAATCAGCATATTAGAATGATTTCTGAAGGATCATGTGACACTGAAGACTGGAGTAATGATGCTGAAAATTCAGCTTTGATCACAGGAATAAATTACATTTTACAATATATTCAAATAGAAAATGGAACCATGAATATTACTGTTTTTACTGTATTTTTGATCAAATAAATGCAGCCTTGCTAAGGAAAAGAGACTTATTTCAAAAAAAAATTAAAAATCGTCCAAATTGTTGAACAGTGGTGTACATATTAATAATAATAATAAAACAAAATAGATAAAATAATGAATAGCTGTTTGGTACTTCCTGTTTTAATGGGAAATATGTCAGCAGGTAAGAAAAAAAATATTTCATGGCGTCTTTCACACAACATCCCCTTTGCTTTCATATCATATGGCCATTGTAAGATTGTAAATGTAAATGAACAACAGCATATGATTGGTGCCTTTATTTTACAGTAGACCGCAAGCTCTCTGTTATGATCTACTATGATCTCATGATCATCAATGAGTTAACATTTAATTCAGTCACATGGTTTGCATTCATTTGCACACATGCAGGCTGAATTAACAATCAGGCTTTCGCCAGATGATGCTCTTCACAGTGAGTGTGTATCTGTGTGAAGGACTAACACGATTAGTGCCCTACTCTTACAGTCTGTTGTACACCACTCGTCCTAGCGTGACTCGTGCAAACAGTCACAGATTTGGGTCAGGTGTTAGTTTACACTCCATGCTATCCTTAGGAGCTGCCGCTTGAGGGTTACCCATAAAAACGCAGCCTCTTCATCATCCTTCTCCTCCTCACCGTCATCTGTCAGGGCTCCAGGGGCCCCTGTGTGGGGGACGAAATGGAGGGGACCCTCCTCTATCTCCAGGCCCCCAGCAAGGAGTTCAGAAGCTAAATCCTGACCCCAGGAAGGGGCCGCTTTAGTCGACTGTGGTTACAAACATGTGGATTGCAAATTGCAACCAACATTTTATCTGGAGTGTTTATTTGAGTGAATAAACATCTGAACAAATCTAGCACAAAAAACACAATCTAGCACAATTTTCATTTCTTCTTTTCAGTTTTCTTTGCCAAAAACAAAACAATGCAATGTCTTTCACATTACATAATATTTCATCATTTACTAATAAACGAGCCAATGTCAAATGAAGTAAATTTGTGAACTGCCTTAAATGTAACCATGTTAAACATTAAATTAATCCCAAAGGTTAACAAATGAACACTGGCAGCCACAGTTAATATATATATATATATATATAATCTTTCGGCATCATGTTTAAATGCATGCATATGTGTGAACTGCATTAAATTAAACATATTCAATTAATCCCAAAAGTTCACAATTTAACACTGGCAGCCCTAATTAATAGAGTTGCACTGTAAATATACTGTCTGCTGATTTTTCTTCTCATCCTAGACTCCTCTGTGACTGTGACTCATTGTTTCATTCTGACTCATTATGGACACCATGTGAACAATGCTTTAGATCACACTTACTTCCTTTAAATAGAAATAGAAATGACTTAATGCTACAGTTGAAAACCGAAGTGTCTCAATTCATTGGAATCAAGCAAAGATGCAATGGAAAATTTCAATTCATAACCCATTTAGCAGAAGAGTTTCTAAACAATATGTATGTATAAAACCAACACAATCGATGCAACATTCATTTACATTCATGTACCTGTGCAGGTGAGGGCGGCCCTACAGGCTCCTCTGTCTCCGCGCTGATCTTGCCCTGTTCTTTCAGTCGCTCCTTAAGACGGACCACTTCCTGTCGGAGGTTACCAAGCTCCTGCTGTCTTGCCTGACCAGACGCCTCCAGCTCCACCTTCTGCTCGATCAGGGCTTTACCCTGGGCCTCCACCACCGTGATCTTATGCCTCAGGTCATGGTTGATCTTCATCAGCCGGTTCAACTGCTGCTGGAGCTGGAAGAAATTCAACAGCATTTGCGATGCATTAAACATGCACAGTATGATGAATTTCAGAGTGAAACCACACATTACATAGGGTGTGACTTTGATGACTTTTCCAGCAAAAAGACTGACATTTTTGTGTCTTGTTTTCTTGAGATAAAAACAGTGGCTGAACAGGTTTTGCTCAGGAAGAACATAGCTCCTTACCGCTTCAACGTCCTCGTTTTTGAGCGTCAGCTCACGGTCTTTGGCGCGGATCTCGTCTCGCTGTTTATCTACAACTTCCTTCAGCTTCTTCATCACCTGCCGCTCCCTCTCGGTCATGCCTGGCATCACAAATTAAAAACAAAAAACAGCACATGTTTGCAGCCTCATTTACTAAACAGAGAACCGACATTCAAAAAAATATCAAAATATAATGCATGTTTAATCGATAACATATTGGCCATTTTTGATCGGCACACTAGTAGCTGCAGGAAGTTTCAGGGTAAGGTTTTTGTTTTGCATGGACCAGGTCACTGGAAAGACACAAGAAGTCTGACAGACACTGTAAGCAAATAACTTCTTGTCTGAGTGCCCATGTTGCTGCTCTTTAAATAGATCTGTGTCCGTGCAGAGCATCTGACACACAACCACTGACACACTTCACGTTTGTCATGACCTAGAAATATAATGTGTTGCTGGCCTTAAATGAATATTCAGAGTTAAATACAACTTAAGTTTTCTGTTAATTCAATTTTAATTATACATACATTAATTATTACAATTTTGCATAGTAAGTATATATATATATATATATATATATATATATATATACACACTGTATATATAAGAGATGCACCGATGTATTGGCCACCGATATTTATCGGCTGATTTTTGATCAATTTAAAACCACTGGCATATCGATTTTAGCATGAAAAAGGCTGAAATAACAAACCGATAGTTTTATAATTAAGAGTTGTATAATGTCCTTATTAAAGAAATATGTAATGTTCTATAATAATAAGTCAACAATGAGTTCATGTTGAGTTCAAGAAATATTTGATCGCAAAAATAATCTCTGAAGGTTGTCATGTTGATTTATTTGTATTTGTTTTGTTTTTTATCTTTGTGCTTCTCTTATAATGTTGGCCTGTTGAATGTTAAATGGATCCAATCCATGTTCAATGAAAATGGCTTGATGATGCAGCAATAAACCTTAATGCATGTGATTCAAATTACTAATTTAAAACATGATCACAGCAGTAATCTACTTTAATGACAAAAGTTCAAATAAGTGAGCAAGTGACAAATATCGGTATCGGCCAATGGTTGCTTGTTAAAATCTGTATCGGCCAAAAAAATCCTATCATTGCATCCTATATACACAGTATATATATATATATATAATAAATCAGATCTAATGAAAGTCACTTGCGATGTTCCACAAGGTTCAGTGCTAGGCCCCAAATTGTTTGTACTATATATAAATTATATTTGTGAAATGTGTCCAAAATATTACAAATTTGTACTGTTCAGGGAAAAATTTGGAACAGTTTCTGAATACAGTGAAAACTGAATTGATGGTTTAAAAAAAAAAAAAAATGGTTTGATGATAATAAACTTTCATTGAATTTAAGCAAAACAAAGTTCATAATATTTAGCAATCGGCAAAGTAATAACAAAGCTAAAATTGCGATTAATAATGAGGAAATAGAAAGAGTGTATGAAAATACATTTTTGGGTGTTATAATAGATCATAAATTATGTTGGAAACCAGATATAAATAATGTAAAAACAAAAATGTCTAAATCCATTGAAATATTAAATAGAACATTAAAATTGTGTATTTCACTTTGTAAATTTAAGAAAATGTTTAAAAACAAGGTGATAAATAATTCTATAATTCAAAATGAATAATTTGTGTATGTAATACTTGAACTATTGTAATAATATCTGAAATGTGTACCTTGTAATTATGTATGTACATTTTGGAAAATGTTGGAAAATATATAATTACTATTACATTTACATATATACAAACAATACATATTTTGTCAGAATATTTGTAGTAATCTCCAGCATGTCTCAGGTGCTGTCCATATAAATTAAGCTGTAAATAACCCAAAATATTATTTTAAGAGCTTATGATACAAGTAATTTCCTGCATTCTATTCAAATAGCTCTTTTTATCTTTAAATCAGTGTTGAGACCGACAGCGGCTCTGGAATGTTTGTGTAAACAGCTGCGCTCTGCGTTTGACACTGAATCAGACTCGTCTAGCAGCTCTGAGAGAGAGACTGTTCTGACGGCAGCGGATCGGCACGTGAGTGTGTCAGAGGCACTGTGGAGTCTCTGTGCTGCTCATGCAGTAATGCGCCCTGCCTCGTCTTCTGTCACATGGAGAAGGGATGCTTTGTGCAGCGTTTGTGTCAGTTCCTAAACGCTTGAAAGAATGTGTGAGAGAATTCCTATGGGCATCACATGTGTTTGCTTTGTATCCGGTACAGGCATGCTGGGAAAACAGAATCTGGCTATGTTCCAAATGTAATACTTGCTTACTACATAGTGCAGATTTTGTGTTTTTAATACAATTTTGTATAACAATATTGTTTTAGAAGTCTGATCAAATAAGTCAAATACAGTACATGTATTTCGTCACATTGGAAATGGAAGATCAAGTGGAGCACAGTGCATTGTGGGATATAGTATTCCACACTATGGAGGCTTGTTTCTGCCATTAAAATAAAAAAATAGAAAAGGTAATTGCGACTTATCATGTCACAATTCTGACTTTTTTCTCAAAATTGCGTGATATAAAGTCAGAAAAGTTGTAATTCTGACTTTTTTTCTCGCAATTGCGAGTTTTTATAACGCAATTCTGAGAAAAAAAAGTCAGAAATGTGATATATGTTGCAACAAGCTTCTATACCACACCTTGTGAGACTGACACAATGCTTTCTTTTTATGAACACTGAGCTTTAGCACTACCTTCCTGTTTCTGTATGTCCTCTTCCGTCATCGGACACTCTTTGACGGACAGGTTGTTGAGCAGCGTTTTGTTTTCCTCCTGCAGCTGGGCGATCTGGGACAACAGATCCTGGGCTTCTCCTCTCCACACATCCTCAACCAACTCCAGCTCCTGTTCTCACACACACACACACACACACACACACACACACACACACACACACACACACACACACACACACACACACATTTCAGAAGTGCCTCATAAAATATACATGAGTGTATATTTAACCACTGACCTTCATTGAAGTTAAGTAATGTCTGAAACAATCAGCAAAAACACACAAAGCAGGAGGAGCATAATAACATCTTCACAGAAGGACAAAAGCTCTATTTATATTAGGGCTAGTCGATATGGCCAAAAAATAATATCTCAGTATTTTTTTGGCTGAATGGCAATATACGGTATATATCTCGGCTTTATCTACATATCTCTATGTAGATGAAAAAAAAAAAAATTCTGTATTTATTAAATAAAAAAAAACAGTGTTGTCCTACAAACAATGTTCATACTGAAGTCTATGAAAACAGATATAGTGAATGTAACCATGTAGCCTATGCTATATATATTATGTGCAAAAACAGGGTTAAAATCACATTACATTCTAACATTGTAACATTACAACATTACGTTGTTGTTTTTTTTAAAGCAGAAGTTAAATTCACTGAAAATAAATAAAAACAAAAACACAGACTAATTATATTAGGCTATTTGATTACTCCATTACAATAGTCACTTTACTGTAACTGCTATCATAAAATACACTTACTTGCAGGTTTAAAGTACATATGACATATGACACATTTATTGTCCAACAACAAATATTTTAGCAAAATGTATATTTTAGTTATTGCACTCTTTTTCAGATGTGCTCATATGAAACTACTGTTTATCGAAATAAATAAATGGTATCGCCTCATTCTATATCGTTTATAAATATATATATATATATAGCATTACAAGTAACTTGAGAAACGTAATCAGATTACTTTTTCAAGTAACTAGTAAAGTAACGCATTACTTTTTCAATTTACAACAAAATATCTAAGTTACTTTTTCACATTTATTGACTAACAGCTCTCCTCATGTTGAGAGAAATAAAGCACAGAGGTGTTGTGTGCGCTGTGTGAACATGATGGGTATTGTAGATCTAGACCAAATGTGAACATCATTTGCACAAAAACATTCAGTATTCCTCAAAATGAATAAAAACAGTGAAATGCAATCTCAGAATTTTACGCAAACCTGTAATAATTAACTATATTAAATGACACAAATATACTTTCCCCTGGTTTCACAGACAAGGCTTAAGCTAGTCCTAGACTAAAATGCATGTTTGAGCTGTTGTAACTTAAAGTAACTTGTACTGACAGATCTTAAAATATGTCAGTGCCATTGTTTTGTCTCAAGATGCATAAAAGCTACTTTTATAAAAGCTACTTAAATGTCCTAATTGAACTAAGGCTTAATCCTGGCTTAGGCTAAGCCCTGTCTGTGAAACCGGGCCTTCATGTATTTAATCTCACTTTATTATCCAATGTCTTCGCTGCTGACCTTCAATGATCTAATTCAACCATTGTGATCTGTCTCCTCTTCACCAATAAGCTGGTGTGTGGTGGGCGTTCTGGTGCAATATGGCTGCCGTTGCATCATCCAGGTGGATGCTGCACATTGGTGGCGGTTGAGGAGATTCCCCCTTCCATATGTAAAGCGCTTTGAGTACCCAGAAAAGCTCTATATAAATGTAACGAATTATACTAATAAGCAAAAATTACTTTAGATTAGATTTAGAGATAAGAGTGCTGAACTTCGTTCTCCTGTATCCTATTCTTGTTTAATCCAGAATGTCAGCACAGCTGAAAGGTTTGTTTGAGCTGCGTCCTCTACTGTACAGGTGTAAATATGCATTTCCTTCAGCCTGAGGCTTATTCATTTCACTTTTGGTGTGAAAGGGCCTTTACATTTGCCAAAAATAGAACTTTGTTTGTTGTTATTAAAAAACAAACAAGCAAGCCCAGCCCAGGAGAGAAAAAGTAATGCAAAAATAATGTAACTCATTACTTCTTATCAAAAGTAACGCAATTAGTTACTTTTTTTTAAGGGAGTAACGCAATATTGTAATGCATTTCTTTTAAAAGTAACTTCCTCCAGCACTGTATATACAAACTCGATATACCGCCCAGCCCTCATTCAAATGTCTGCTCATATGCACATATTAATGTATTTCTCTATTCTTATATAATATGTGAGATTTTTATGTGCTACACTTGCCATAATACCATGGACTTGTTATTCTTTAAAGCAACATGAAGTACCATGTAAATAAACATATAATATATAAATATTGCAGTCATTCAGTACCATAGTATAAGCACTGTATTATAGTACTTACTAGCAGTCACTGATCTATATAGATGACCACAGTATATTTTCATCAGAACAGAGGTGACATAAGCCTTATAAGATCTGGATTTGTCTCATATGTGAGACTCATATGGACACGTGATGGTGATGGACTGTGGTTCAGTTCCATCATTTCCTGTCCAGGGCAGGAACTTTTTCCCAAAGAATTTCCCATGTACACTCTGCGCTGCTTTGTTCTGAAACAACTTCATCCACCAAACGTAATGTACATATGATGTGATGTAATAGAAGTAGTAGAAAAAAACAGTATATATAATATGTTATTAATGATTAACGAATAGTAATTACATATTATAAATTAACATATTAATATTAATTATATATAATAAATATAATAATTTATATTTACTATTTAACATATTTATAATTTTATAAATAAAATATTAATAAATCTTAAATTATATATATTAGTGTAATATTTATTACATGTAAAATTAATATATTGATTATATTTATATACAGTATAATTATATACATATTAATATATTTATTATTTACTATATTTATAATAGTTTATATAAAATATATTTAATATATATATATATTAAAAATTATATATATATATATATATATATATATATATATATATATACATATAAGATGTTCTAGTCTATAAAAGCACCTTTTTATGTTTCTTCTCCTTCTCCAGTCTGTCCATCCGCTCCAGTCGGAGGCGGTCCAGCTCCAGACGCAGCTCCTCGGTCTCTGGACTGATGCTGTTCCGGCTCACCATAACCTCCAGGATCTCCAGCACCCGGACCACTTTGGGCATGAGGCGGGACAGAGCCTCACATCCGTACTGATCAATAATGCGCTCGAACTCCTGACCCACCACTGCGGCGATATCATACACGTCCATCACGGTCAGATCCGCCACGTTCTTCTCCAGCGCCGAACCGAAATCCTCCATGACCGTCTCTGTATGTCCCTGAAGTTCGTTTCCTTCTAAACTTTCTCAGTCCCTTTCAGTAGCCAAACAGATCCCAAAAGCCTTCTAAAACCTCGCTAATGACACCCCGTCAAGGATAAAAGCCATTTCGGGGTATTTTTAGGCCGAATTGGACCGAAATAAGAGTTGTCCCATTGCGGTTCGGTTTCCCTGCCCTTATTTATTCCTCAGAGCGGCGCTTCACCACTGCGCATGCGCACAGCAGTGGCAGCTGATGGCGCTGTGAAATCACTGTCAAGCGTCACACTGACCTAAAATATCTGTCACTCACTGTTTACCAGTTCTTCTTGTGTAGTTCAAATGTGTCGATAAGACGTTAACCCTTGTGAGAAATAGTAAAATTCCAATAAAAATACACACTTGAGCCAAAATGTCCGCAGATGGCATTAACACAGGCAAAATGATCAAAAAAACAAACAAACCTGAAAAAGACAAAAATGTCCATAAGGTCGCATAAAGGTTAAACTTTGTTATATCAAAGGGTTAACGGGTAGTTATACATATCAATCAGTGACAGTGTGACATGAACGCAGAAATATTGTAAACATTTTATAATAGTGTATAATTAAATATATATTACATGTATAATTAATTTTTTTAAACTCATATTAAATAAGATTACATTTTTAATGGATTTCTCTAACATTCAATTTCTTGTTCAATCGGTAAATACTGGTATTAAAAACAACAAACACAAACATCACTTTCACAACATAATTGATTATTTTTTATTTACTTTAAAAAGGCGTAAAAAGATCCCAAATACAGTAACAGCCACTGATGGTGCTAATAAAAATAGCCTGGTTCTCATTAAAAATGAGAAGAAAACAAATAAAAACAATTACCTGATAAAAAGGTTTCAGTATAGTAATTCACTAAGTGATTATATAAATTATAATATAAATTAATAGGCATAATTTCACCATACAGTATTGTCAAACCATGCAGGGGGATACAGAGAGTCTAATGATGCGATACAGAATAATGTACATTATTATCGGATGGTTTCTTCTTTATACATCCAGGGCTTCTTTCACCTAAACTGTGAAAAATAAAAGTACAAGAATGACTTAAAGTCTGAATGTCATTATAATGGCAATATTGACACTGGAAATACAGGTGAAGTGGTCCAAAGCAAACTGTGTCCGTTAATACTTACTGCATTCTTGAGGATGCTGCCTGATTTATGAAAGATTGAGGTTCGTTTAGAGCTGGTTTTGGCAGGCTCGGGTGCGGGGGGCTCTGGTCCGGGCGGGTCCAGTCTAAGAGGTTCGAATCTGGGTAGATCCAGTGTGAACACATCCAGACTGGGCAGTTCCATTGTGGGTGGATCAGGAAAAACGGTAGGCAGTGAACTGTCGAAACTATTGACTGCGCTCTCTGGAGGCGAGTCCATTGGGATCCCTCCTATCTCGTAGTGCTTTTTCCTGAGCTCTCCCAACCGTATGCGCTCGTTCGCCAGCTGCTTCTCCAACTCTAACACTTTCACCTGTAAACAAACAGGAGTTTATGTTTATGCATTTCAAGTCAAGCATGAAATGGTATTTGCATATCATTTTACTTGCAAAATGACTTGATTTAATCCTCTGGGATTTGATGGATGGTGTAAACAACATTTTTGTATCAGATTGGATTCTGTGTTAAATTTGAGTTTGCAGCAGGGTCGGAAATGAACGGGCTTTGCTTGCTTTCTGTATATAATTTATTCCATTTCGTTTTTCATTCTACTAAAATAGCCAATCTAATTCGTAAAAAGCAATACACTAATTATTATTGATTTTACAGTCCTACCCTGTAATGAGCTCCTGTTTTTATTTTATTTTATAATAGATATACTTTATGTAGGCTATTTTTACATGATGTAATTGTTATATAAATACATGTATGCAACCATTGAGCAGCATTAAAGTGATAGTTCACCCAAAAATTATCCCATGATTTACTCACCCTCAAGCCATCCTAGGTGTATATGACTATCTTCTTTCAGATGAACACAATCAGTTATATTGAATATATCCTGGCTCTTTCAAGCTTTATAATGGTAGTAAATGGGGGGCGAGATTTTGAAGCCCAAAAACATGCATCCATCCATCATAAAAATAATCCATACATCTCCAGTGGGTTAATAAAGACCTTCTGAAGTGAAGCGATGGGTTTTTTTAAAGAAAAATATCCATATTTAAAACCTTATAAACTATAATAACTGGCTTCTGGTAATGGCCGTATGTGAGTCTAGTTCAGGCGAAAGAGTGACATCTGACCAAAGATCAAAGCAAAACACCGGTCTCGAATTAGAAGTCTAAAACGAGAAGTTTCAAAGAGAAATATCAGAGGATTTCGATATAAGAGAAGAGGAGTTTGAGTTTGTTGCACAGCCCTATTTGTTTGAACCGCGAGAGGCGTTTAGTCTCACCGATTATTATAGTTATTATAGAAACCAGTTATTATAGTTAATGTAGTTTTAAATATTCAATTTTTCTTCCAAAAATCCATTGTTTCGCTTCAGAAAGCATTTATTAACCCCCTGGAGCCGTATGGATTACTTTTATGATGGAAAGATGTACTTTTTTTGGACTTGCCCCCCATTCACTTCCATTAAAAAGCTTGGAAGAGCCAGGATATTTTTAATTATAACTCCAATAGTGATCTTCTGAAAGAAGATAGTCTTATACACCTAGAATGGCTTGAGGGTGAGTAAATCATGGGGTAATTTTCATTTTGGGTGAACAAACCCTTTTAACAGTCTGGGCAAATACATATAAATGCCATGTCAGATGCAGCTTCTGTTCCACCTTGGCAATGTAAAGATGGCTTTTGTTGATTTTGATAGCATTTTATTGGTAATAGTTTTCTGATTGATAGAAGTAACTGGTTAAATTTAAGTATTTGACATAAAAGACAACAAAGATACATTTTAAGGTAATTAATAAATAATAATAATTAAATAATTAATAAAATCTTCCCTTACGAAGGTAAAAAATGCCTATGTAAATCAATTCAGGGGGCAAATATTGTCCATTAATTGAAAAGTTAAATTCTGACACTGGTTTGCTGTGGTTTCTGGCACTCTACTCCCCTCCTAAAACACTACCATTTTCACTTTGGTAAACTTACCTGGGAATCCATTTCTTCTGTTTTGAGCTTTATAAGAGACAGGCCAGAAAAGTCCATGGAGTCTGTGGGGAAAAACAGGACAAACTTAATGTGCTTTCTGGCGATGTTGTGGACGCTACAAACTTCACTACCTGCGTAGAGTATGTTTCATGTTTTTTGCATTTGTGTCCATGACACTCACTTTTGTCCTCAATCTGCATTTGTCCTGACTTGGTAGATGTCACCACAACAGCGGCCATGTCGTTCACGTGGCGGGATGCCTGCTGTAAAGCATGGAGCTTCTTGTTGCCTCGATCCGCCTTTACCTGTTAAATGAAGGATCGATGTGTCAGAATACACTGATTTGATTGAATTAAAAATCACACTTATATCGATCTCATGGATTTTACCTTTGAAGCAGCGACAAGCTGTGCCGTACTGGCCGCGATCTCATGAGAGCAGACAATCAGCTCTTCATATTTTCCTTTATCAGTCACGACTTTATCAGCTGATTCACTTTGTGAGAATAAATCACAGTTATACAGACTGACACTAATAAATCCAGGTTAAATCTACACACTCAAATGTACTCACAGCATCTGCGTTGCACCCCATCCAACAGCCTTTGATGCAGAGATGAGACCCTCCGTCCAACGTGAATTTTTAGCATAAAAGTCTTTAACAGAACCGGCACCCTAAGACACACACAAGACCCTGCGTTTGAGTGTGTGAATACGTATTATTTATTATCTTAAATTGCTCCTATGACCAAATCGTACCCGGCCACTTTCCACAATGTCTCTCTGCAGGTCAGTAGAGGCCATCACCAGCATGTGTATAGCCTACGGACAAGGTGACAGAAGTGATGAAAAATTACATTTATCTTGACATATACCACTGTTTAAAAGTTTGGGGTCGGTAAGATTTTTTAATTAGTCCGATCAACTTGAAAATTGGCATGCAGTGTCTTTGTCCGAGGTGCCATGTCTTTCTATGAGGACATTGGCGTGTCTCAAAAAACATGTTCGCCGTTGGCCAATGAAGTTTGAGCAGCTATTAGACAAGGATAACAGAGTCCGATTGGAACGAAACTCACTGGGCCTGTTTGACTTGCGGCCCTAGAGGCCTGTGAGAAATTCGAAAGAAATCAGCCACCAGAGGGGCGCCTTCACATTTATCACGTGTGTAAAGGATCGTGTATCGTGTGTTTTTTCGCATGTGCCCACAAAATTTGTACCACATGGCAGAACTCCTCATTCTGAGCAACTTTGCCTCTAGCAAACCACCGCTGTCCATCGAATCATTCGTTAAATATGGGAGATTATTTAAAAAAAACAACTTTGGCGAACTAGTCCTAGGTTTTTGGCTCAACCTCGATAACTGTTAAAAAGCTTTAAAAACTATATATTTCCTGTTGTAAATTGCCTGTATTTGCTGTAAATGGTCTTTTATAGGCTTGCTGATTAAAATATAATACCTTTTTACGCATGTTCAAAGGCCTTAAAGCACTTGAACCCCGATAATTGCCGCTCGCAGCTAGATTTTTGTAACATTATAAATGTATTGTCACGTTTGATCAATTTAATGTGTCCTTGCTGAATAAAAGTAATTTCTTTCAAACATTTGAACAGTAGTGTATTTAACTCATTCATCTGTTTGAGTCTAAACATACCTTCATTAGATCCGAACAGGAGCCAATGATGCTGTAATAGAACAAAACACAAACACTGAAATACATAAACACATAAACTTTATGGTATCTATAAAAATATATCCCAAACTAACCTTTTGTTAACTTCCAGTTTCACTCCAGATGTATCTCTTCTTGCCTGGCTCAATATTTCCTGTATTACATAAGAAAAACCCATGAAGTCATAGCAAATGAGCATCGAGTTGAACTCAGAATCATGAACACAGTGCTAACTTACATCCATTCTCAGCACAGCATCTTCAATGGCAGAGGAAGTCGCAGCCATTTCCTTATCAACCATATCTGCCAGCTCTTCCTTCCGTACGTCTGCTCCCCTGGGCCGCAGGTCCTGCGAGAGACCGGGAGAGAGGTCACTTATTACTCCACACAAACACCAGCAGCATATAAAGTCTGAAGATGGCATCTCTGGTCCACCGCACCTGTCCTTGGTTGAGGATACGCTGGACCACGTAGCGGACGGCAGTGGGGTCTGCTCTCGGGAGGGTGGCCTTCATCTTCAGCTCTTTCAGGTACTGGAGACAGTGAGTGGCACAATCCCGACAGTTATCCGTCAAACCTATGGAGAAATGAACCAAAACTGCATCAGGAAAAAAACTGCTTGTACACGTTTAAGGTGGTCAAGATGGTTTTTGAAGCATGGTAGATGTTTTGCTGCTGATTCAAGATGGTAAAGCAGCTCTAAATAGCTTGACCGATATGGTATATAACATTGCAACCTGGTCTATGGTTTACAGTCCAGTCTAGACCAGCTTGGACCATCTAAGGAACATAAATGAGCAGATTGGACCAGCTAAAAACCATGCAAAACCATCTGGTATAAGCTGGATTTTCTAATGCAAATCATCTTGTAATACAAAACTTTGAATAAACTTAAAGGCCGTGTTAATTTGTAACTTATTTTTAAGAAATTACAAATCTAGACCAGATTAGACCATCTAAGGACCATAAATGAGGAGCTTGGACCAGCCAAAAACTTTAAAAACTGTGTTCATTTACAACTATTTTTTTTTTCTTATAAATTATATCTAGACCAGCTTTGGTCATTTAAGGACCATAAATGAGCAGCTTGGACCAGCTAAAAACCAAGCAAAACACGCAAAACAGTTTGGTATTAGCTGGATTATGTAATACAAAACTTCAAATGACTATGAAGATAATTTTGGACTAGCTAAAAACCATGCAAAATAATCTGGTCTTTCTAATGCAAATCATTGGTACAAATTTTGTAAAACAAAACTGAATGACTGAATTTGTTAATGCAATTTTTTTTAAAGAAATTATCAATGTTTTGTATATAATGTTTTGTAGAGAATGATTCATTTTGAATGTCAACAGCACTGTATACATAAGAATGAGCTTTTTTTTTAATAGTAAAGAATAATTTTGGCTCTCACGGTCAGCTTGGTCCGTTGGTGCTGAATGGGCAGTGCCTGCTCCGTTAACAATAGTGTCAGCGATGAGATGGGAGAACTGGGTCACCGACCTCAACAAACCACTTGCATCTAGAGGAAGAGGAAGAGATTAAATCCAAATAACGGCTAGGGCTGCATGATTGAAGAAAAATGTGATAACTTGTTAAATAATGCGATATTCGATATGCAATACAATAATGCTTTACGTGTGTAAAATCAATGTAAATAATATTTAAATATATTTAAAAACTAAAAAAATTATATAACAAATATACATGTCTCACATTCTTTCTGGGAAAAGAAAGCATCACTGCAACTTCTAAAAAGTGAACAGCAGTGTTTTAGCATTACATTAGAGGCAATGTCACAAATCTGACAATGTCATTTTAACATAAACAAACAAACAAACAAACAAACAAACAAAAAACTCTTTGCTCAACTTGGTAAAATATAGTTATATCAACCTGAAAAATTTAACATCAAGAACATCCAGGTAAACAAAAACACCTGGAACTAGGGGTGGACGATTAGTTATTTTTATTACAGAAACTGAATAATCAAATGTAAAAATAAAACAATGCATAGTCATCACATTAATTAAATATACATTGATTCATATTATAACTACAAAAGTTATTCAGTCAAGAAGCAGTGACTTATTTTGCTGTTTGACAGACAGCAGCAGCAGCAGCAGGTATACTGTTTTAGGCTGCTGTCACTTTAAGAACTAATGCACGGATCCTATTGACACACATCCGATTTCTTTCCTAACTGTTTGCGTCCACTTAAGACTTAACCGACTGTTTACATGAATACTCGGCAAGACAGGCAATGTGTCATAACTGTGTGTGTATTTGACCGTTTGAGTGCACTAAGCCGCAAAAGAGAACTGAATTCAGGACTGAATGCTGTCTGAGAGGCGGCTTTCTGTGTGCGCGGTTCAGCGCGAGTACAGCAATAAGTTGTTTTCCGCAGCTTATTGCGCTTAACAACTCTTTTTAACGTCAAGCAAGTCACACATAAGTAACAGTCGCGTGCCCAGTCTATTCTCTGCTATATGCGTTGACCTAAAACTTTGACTTTTTTCAACTTTTTGAAGTAGCCTATTAAAATCATTCAGATATCGCAAGCAGTTGTGATATGCATATTGCAATATTTCGATAATTTACTACTAACGGCTGAACCTTTACCTTACTGATGAGAGCAACCTTACCATCATAATTCCTTAAATAGGCCGCATGACTCTGCTGCATCTTATCAATGGATGCCAACGTCAACTCGGCCCGATTGATCAAATAATCTGCAAGCAGAGATTAGAGATATGTAAAGTAAAAAAACTGATGAGGATATTCAGAGGTATGAGGAGGAGGAAGGACAGACCTGGGGTGCTGATGCAGCGCACATGTAGCGGATCATCCACTTTGGCCACGGCGTCCAGCACGATGCCCTCGGCCTCCACCACGGCACACTGCAACAGACTGAACTGCTCGTCCTGAAGCCTTTGCTGCAAAACTCCTGAGTCCTGACTCAACTGCACAGAAAAATACACCACAAAGACAACAATTAACACCCTCAAAACACACTACAGTACATACACCTGGGCTACATTCTAGTTTAATAGGTTCAGAGCGTCGTACCTATTAATGTCGCACTTTGAAAATGTATTGTTTTGTATCGTAATTCAGTATTAAATCATACTTAGATTTTCTAAGTATGCTTCCATGCGTGCTTTTTGGAGGCATCTTGCCCACAATCCCTTGTTTTTTCTGACCTTAGCCTGCATTTGGTTGTGCAGCGCTGCCACCTCTCTCTGATATCTGTCTTTCTCCTGCAGCAGCGTGGCCTGGTGGAGTTGGGCGGCCTGACGCATGTTAGTGATCTCGGCCTCCTGTTCTCTCACTGAACGTAGAAGAACCTCCTTCTCTGCCTGCAGACCCACTAACACGCTGCTCAGCTGGTCTCCTGTCTAAAACACACATACAAACAAAAATAATACATAGTTTTGAAGGTGTAGTGGTGACCCAGCAGTGACAAACTGATTACATGCCTGGTTCTAGTATATATCGGCCAGGCTGTGTTATTGGTCGATATTTTGCGCATAGTCAATATATATACAGTCAAACCAAAATTTATTCAGACACCTTGAACATTTCATTCATTAATTCAGTTTATTCACTATAGTTTAAAAAAATGGTAATAAAATATGACAAGATCTCAGAGTTAAACTGTGTCAGAAAAAATTAATCTTAATTATGTCAGATAACACTTAGGCAAAACATGGTCAGGTCAAAGTGTCTGAATAATTTTTGGTTTCAAATTTGTATCAATTTTACTGGTAGTCCACTGTATGAAGAATCTGTGGGTATAATATGTCACAGTTTACTTTATTTTGCTATCCTCACTTACATAAATGAACTATAGTGTCCTGCACCCAAGAGTAAAAATATATAAAAAATGTCTGAATAATTTTTGGTCTGACCTTATATATATATCAATCTTTTGTAAAAGATGTTAATTTGGTATATTTACATTTTTTTAGTAAATAATATTTCAAAATTCACTCTCTGAATATTGATATAACTAATATTTATATAAGAAGTGTTTATACTATATTATATTATATTACAAAAACTGTATATTATTATTTGCTATTATTAAATTATATTATATATCATATTTCTGATATTTTTATTATATATTATAATAAAAATATCCCTTAGTTTTATATCATATTTCAGTACTATGTTTTTTTCAATCTTTTCTAAAATATGTAAATTTGGTATCTGCAATTTTGTGAATTTTACTTTTTTTTTTTGTCAATAATATTTTAAAACAAATATTTCCATTCTCTAAATATATACCTAATATTTATATAACTACTGTTTATTATGTTATATTATATTATATTATATTATAAAACTGTATATTAATATTTGCTATTATAAAATTCTATTATATATCATATTTCATAACTGATATTTTTATTATATTTTTTACATTATAATAAAAATATTCTATTAATATTTGATATTATTAAATTCTATTATATATCATATGTCAGAACAATTTTTTTTTTCAATCTTTTGTAAAAATGTAAATTTGGTATTTCAATTTTGTGCATTTTACATCATTTTTATGTATATAATATTTTATAACTAATATTTCCACTCCTTAAACATTGACTTAGCTAATATTTATATAACTAGTGTTTATTATATTATATTATATAAAAATATTATATTAATATTTGCTCTTATTAAATTGTATTATATGCCATATTTCACTACTATATAAGTTATCAATCAGCCAGCCTGCTCTCTAAATGTGGTATCAGCATCAGATGTTGTAAAAATGATATTGGTCAACCACTAATACAAATGTCTGTATGCTGGTGAAAATGGGTAGTAGACATGAAACGCTTTGGGAAACTGGGAAAAAGTCACAATATGCATCAATTGCACAAATATAAACATCCACACTTGCAAATGTTAGTAAGAGAAAGACTCGTGAAGAGGAAATCCTCACAGTTTCTTTACTGTTCAGAGCGCTCTGAGCACGCAGCGCCTCTGCTCGCTTCTCCTCCAGCTCGCGTCTCAGTTTCTCCATCTCCAGCTGCTGCTCCTGTTCCCGACACAACTGACCACAAACACACAGCAAAACAAATGACTAAAACCTCTCATTCTTATGCTGTTTTGTGGCACTGAGTAAAATTGTGATAGCAAAAAACTGCCTGTAAGTTGACACTAATGGGACATTTCTAGATTTAATTTAGGTTGTTCTACATCACAGGAAGTTGCACTGACTTTTTCCTGCAGTTGGTTCTGCAGTGCTGTCATCTCTCTCTGATGTCGGTCTCTCTCCTGCTGTAGGGTGGTCTGGTGGAATTGGACGGCCTGACGCAGACTAGCGATCTCAGCTTCCTGATCTTTAACTATACGAAGGAGTGCCTCTTTTTCTGCCTGCAGACCCACCAACAAACTGCCCAGCTCATCTCCAGCCTACAAACACACAGTGATCACAGAAACAGTACATAGTAAATACTAGGATTTTTTAATGCATTCAGTTACTAATCAAGAAGCATGAAAATCTGCAGTCATTTGTGTGCATGGACGGAGGTCCTACCTTCTCCTTGCTCTGCAAAGTGTTATGGACTTGGGACATTTCAGCCCTCTCGATTGCTAGCTCATGTTTCAAACGTTCAATTTCTGCTCTCTGTGCCTCCAGCTGAAAAATTACAGTTCAGTTAATGACAGGTGGAAATTTTGGGCAGGCCAATATGTATATGTATCAGGTACAAATAAATCTTCAATGGACACTTTCTCTTTTAAAATAATAATGAGCAAATCAAAAGTTTGGGGCCAGCAAATTGTTTTAAGAAATTTATACTTTTATTCATCAAGAATGTATTAAATTGATCAAAAGTGACAGTAAAGACATTTATAATGCTACAAAAATGTTGTTTCCACAAAAATCTGAAGCAAACTGTTTTTACTGATAATAATCAGAAATGTTTCTTGAGCAGCAAATGATTTCTGAAAGATCATGTGACACTGAAGACTGGAGTAATGATGCTGAAAATTCATAATAATTTTCAAACTACATTTTAAAATATATTCAAATAGAAACATTTCTTTTGAATTGTAATTATATTTTATAAAATTACTGTTTTTATTGTATTTTTGCAGCCTTGGTGAAAATAAGTTCAATGTTCAAAAACATTAAAAAATCTTACCAACCCCAAACTTTTGAACAGTAATGTATGTGTAAAATAAAAACATCTCCTTTCAACAAGTATATGCACGTTTCATTTGGTGTCATGCAATTTTAATTCAATTATTATCAAATATATACATATACTGGAATTATATCAGATATCTGCATCAGCCAATGAAAAACTCCTATTGGTCAAGCAGTACGTTCAGTGTAGTGTCCAGGTTAGTGTGAGTGGTAAGAAAACTTCTCTAAACCTCAAAAATGATTTATCAAAGATAAATGTGTAGCGTGTGACCTGGGCGCTGTTGTCCTGTCTCAGTTGTTGTATCTCTATCGCCATCTGTTGTTTGGCCGTGAGCAGCTCCTCCTGTGCTTGCTGAGTGCTGCTGATCTGCTTCATCATCTCTGTATTCTGACACACACAACAATGACAATAACCATACAGCAAAGACATTTCACCTTCTTAAGTTCATATAGGATGAATGAAGGTATTTTTTTCTCCAGAACTCCTTGTGTTAACATATTTCTTGCATTAAGTCTCAGAAATGTGAGGAACATGATCACAATGCGTTTTGATGTTTTTGTGCAGTTTTACTGGAGGCTCACACATGATTGATGCTGCATGTGACAAAATTACAGACACTGCTTGTCATTAAAATGTGAGGAAAATAATTCAGTTATCATAGGCACAAAACCTTTACCTTCCGCATGAGATCAGCATGTCTGCTGACCAGCTCGGCGTGTTTCTCTTTGAGTCGTGAGAAGTGTATCTGAGCAGTTTGAGCTCTGCCTAGAAAACATGAGAACAAGAGATCAGCCTCACTCTGAGATTTTCATATACACTACTGTTCAAACGTCTCTTCTGCTCACCAAGGCTGAATTTATTTGATCAAAAATACAGTAAAAACAGTCATATTGTGAAATATTATTACAATTTAAAAGAACTGTTTTCTATGTGAATATATTTTAAAATGTAATTTATTCCTGTGATCAAAGTTGAATTTTCAGCATCATTACTCCAGTCTTTAGTGTCACATGATCCTTCAGAAATCATTCTATGTTGATTTGCTGCTCAACAAACATTTATTCTTATTATTAATGTTTAAAACACTTCTGCTGCTTCATATTTTTGTGGAAACCGTGACACGTTTTATTTTTTAAGATTCTTTGATGAATAGAAAATTCAAAACAGCATTTATTTTAAATATAATCTTTTGTAACATTATAAATGTCTTTACTGTCACTTTTGATCAATGTAATGCATCCAAACTTATTGTGAAGTGTTACCAAAAAATCTCCAAACTTTTGTACGGTAATGTATGTGTTTTTAAAGGAATAGTTCACTTTCAAATAAAAATTTCCTGATAATTTACTCACCCCTATGTCATCCAAGATGTCCATGTCCTTCTTTCTTCAGTCGAAAAGAAATTAAGGTTTTTAATGAAAACATTCCAGGATTATTCTCCTAATAATGGACTTCAATGGTCTCCAAACGGTTGAAGGTCAAAATTACAGTTTCAGTGCAGCTTCAAAGGGCTTTGAACGATACCAGACGAGGAATAAGGGTCTTATCTAGCGAAGCGATCGGTCATTTTCTAAAAAAATATCAAAATGTATATGCTTTATAGGCACAAATGATCGCATCACAAGTGCTTCCACCAGAACGCGATTCTGTATTCTTCAAAAAGCTTACGCTGAATGTCCTACGCCTTCCCTATTCAACTTACGGAAAAAACGGAACTGGCGCCGCGTTCGTTCCTTAAGTTGAATAGAATAGAAAATGACCGATCGTTTCGCTAGATAAGACCCTTATTCCTCGTCTGGTATCGTTTAAAGCCCTTTGAAGCAGCACTGAAACTGTAATTTTGACCTTCAACCGTTTGGAGACCATTGAAGTCCACTATATGGAGAAAAATCCTGGAATGTTTTCATCAAAAACCTTAATTTCTTTTCGACTGAAGAAAGAAGGACATGGACATCTTGGATGACATGGGGGTGAGTAAATTATCAGGAAAATTTTTATTTGAAAGTGGACTAATCCTTTAAGTGTGTCTGGGGTCAGAGGTCACTCACTGCCCGCGTCATCAGCTGTGGCCTGAATGTTGGCAGCGACTGCGGTCTGGGCTCTGAGGTTCTCCACCTCCATGCGCAGTCGTTCGTTCTCCACCAGCGCCATCTGCTTGTGCGTCCGCTGGTCCTCAAGCTCAGATTCCAGTTTATTCACTTGTGTTTTGAGCTGGACCACGGCACGCTGGGCCTGCAGACACATGAATGTTGGGAATCAATCACAGGAGAAGAAAATACTTCTTCAAAAGACAGATGCAATTAAAGTCAAATGTCTAACCTCCACTTTTATGAGCTCCAGCTCTGGTTTCACCACCTCGAGTTCCTTCCTCAGAGTATCAGCCTCAGTCTCTCTGTGTGAGAGGTTATATTATAGGTTAAATGAAAAGAAATGTCAAATGTTTGGACACCAATTTTTTCATTACTGCTATTATTATTTTCCACAATTTATAAAAACAAGAAAGTCATCAAAACTATGAAATAACTATGGAAGCTTGCTTCCCCGCTGAAATAAAAAATAAAAAAGGTAATTGCGACTTTTTATCTCACAATTCTGACTTTTTTTCTTAGAATTGCGAGATATAAACTCACAATTGCGAGTTATAAAGTCAAAATTGTGAGATATAAACTCGCAATTGCATGTTATACATAATATCCATTTATACATATTAAATAGATCTCATTTGTAAACTTTCTTTCATAAAGTGAGTAGATCTCAGGTGTGTGTTACCTTTGCTCTGGTATGTCACTTGGAGGGTCAAACTGGTTGTAACCGTAATACTGTTGAGCAAAATAATCCAATGTTAAGATTGTCACAGATGCAGAAAAGCACTTAAGATCTTCTGTGAGCCGATCTACCGGCCTACAGCTAAAGCTCAAGCACTCCAGGCTGTTTTTACCATCTGGTACTGTCCTTCACCAAAATCCAGCTGCGTCTCCGTATCATCATCGTCAGGTATTCTCTCGTTCTGAACGACCACGGGTTTCACGTGATCCGCGAGTGAAGCTGCACGCAGGAAATTCGGAGGCTCCTAAAACATTGAGGAACTTTAATATAAGCAGCATATATTCATATGTGTTTTTCCCACTTGTTATGCTATATGACGATTATTGTTTCTTTCATAGCATTTTGTAATTTGAAATTCAATTAAATATTGATGTGAAAAGCTTACATTAGGAAGATCAGGGATCTGAATAATAGTTTTGAAAAACTCCATCCCTCTCGCTCTCTCGAAAAACTGTGTCAAACTGTGGACGACAAAGACAGACCAATAAACAATTTGGTCAACAATGGTGAAGTATTTTTATATGCCAAACATTAAAAGTACTAAACATTTGACCGACTTTTCTTTTGCACATTTTAATGTTTTGATGCCTGATTTTACTTTGGTGTCAGTGCTGTTTATTTAAAGTGCCCCTGTAGTCAATCATTTTATCCCTTAAAACTCATCTTTGATCAGCAAAATTACATATTTAGAAATTTTTTCCTGTGAAAAAAATTCTTCATGCTTTAAAATAGCTTGAATGTAACTCTACACCCGTGCCTCATTAAGTATACGTGAATGAATGAATATGTTGAATATGAATATGCTAATTAGCCCCGCCTCCACTCGCTCACACCAGCTCAGAGATCCACTCGGTCAACTTACTGAGGTAAGCGCTGCACAATGGTATCGCTTTGTATAATGTCGGACACATAACGGTAATTAATATGATTAGCCTTTTGCTTGATCATGTTATCAAACAGCTAATAATGTGTTGCTAATGTTACACAAACCATGTTCCTATTGACAGCTGTCTTCTAACAATTAGTATCCTTAAAAACACTTTGAACAACTCAGACCGTCAGTGGAGAAAGGCATACAGTTCATCATAACATCGTAATATACATCAGACACCTGCTATATTGCTAAATCTACAAGATTTTTCATATCAACAGAAAAATATACCGGGACAACCTTCTCTTGAGACTTTCTTGCTTCACTGCATAGTAATGATATGCTAAAGCCTGCCTGCACTTTGACGTGATTGGTTACAAGGTCAGAAACACCAGAGATTTCAAACCGCATTTATGACTTTATGAAAATGCTCAGCAATGACTGATGAATTTGCACATGGTTTGTTTTAAAAACACCACATAAACAATATTAAAAACTTGATTTTTACCACAGGTGGACTTTGAATAAATATATGAACCATAATATTGGTCATTGGCAATAACAAATATAATTGCCGGCTTTTGGTATTGACCAAAATGTATTGCAGATCACCGTTACCTGTTGAACTGCTCGCGGAATCGTTCCCTGTGTCCTAACAGAGCGTCCATGGGTATTCCTGTGACACAGATGCACAACGACTGTTGAACTGATTGGAAATGATTCACATAAATAAAGAGAAAAGCATGTAAAGAATGAGACTCACGGCTGTGTAGCTTGAACAGGAGCTTGACCAGGAAATGGTAGAGTGGGCCGCAGTCCTGAATGACCAGAACCAGCGGTGCCAGACGACACTGACCCACTGCTGTGGTAGAGCTGGTGGAGTTGGACTCCATCTGCCGGAAAACTGCATTTAAAAAAGTAAAATATATATATTATACATGCACTACTCATGTCTCTTCTGCTCACCAAGGCTGCATTTATGAATCTGAATTTATTTGATTAAAAATACTGTAAAAACAGTCATATTGTGAAAAGTTTTTACAATTTAAAATAGCTGTTTTCTATGTGAACATATTTTAAAATGTAATTAATTTTTGTGATGTCAAAGCTGAATTTTCAGCATCATTACTCCATGATCCTTCAGAAATCATTCTAATATGATGATTTGCTGCTCAAGAAACATTTCTTGTTATTATTATCAATGTTGAAAACAGTTGTGCTGCTTCATATTTTTGTGCAAACAATGATAATCTTTTGTAACATTATAAATGTCTTTACCGTAACTTTTGATCAATTTAATGCCTCATTTCTGAGTAAAAGCATTTTTTTCAAGTTGGATTAAAAACAAAAACATTATTACATCCTTGATAAGACAGCACGCTTACCTGTTTCCTGCAGCTTTAGAGCTGCTTCCATGTAGTCCAGAACCTCACCTGTCATGTCAAACCTGTATAAATAGCAACCATGAGCATTTATTTCCATTAACAGATTAATCAGGAAACTCATTAAATCATTAGTAATGCACTTACACTTTGTTGATATCAATGGCAATGGCTTTATCAAGAACTTCCTCAGGAGCTTCAAGGTTTGGTGGGATTTCCAGATGCTGTGGGGGAAATATATATATATATATATATATATATATATATATATATGGTAACACTTTAGTACGAAGAACAATTCTCACTTTTAACTAGTTGCTTCTTAGCTTGCATATTGGCTGTTTATTAGTACTTATAAAGCACATATTAATGCCTTATTTTGCATGACCATATTCTACATCTCTAAATCCTAGCCAATACCTAAACTTAAACGCTACAACTAACTTATTAACTATTAATAAGCAGTAAATTAAGAGTGTATTAAGGCAAAAGTCGTAGTTAATAGTGAATATGTGCTCCCCATACCAAAGTGTTACCATAAATATATATATATATATATATATATATGAGAATGAACACAAATGTTATTGAAGGAAACATTAAACTTGCCTTTAAATGGAAATCGATTTTGATGCAGAGCAGCTTGGCGTACAGCGCGACAATATGTCCATATCTATCATGTAGATTCCCCTAAGAACACAGCAAACACATGGAAAATTTAAGTTGAAAGATTCACATGAAAGAATAAACAATTTATATGAGATGATGTAGATCATGACTGTATAACATCCAGATAATTTTAGACACTCACCCATAATGTGCCCATCTGTCTGATGCCTGCGGCGTGACCTCTGCTGTCTCGTAAAGTCTGAAAGAAAGGTAAAACAAAAATGTTCTGTTGTAGGGTCATTTTAGATAAATAAAGTAAAATTAAAGCCATTTGATGATACTGTGACTGACGTTGGGATGGCCATCTCGTAGCAGTTTGTGCACCATGTGGCAGAACTTCCAGCTGAGGATGGCGTTGCTGGACAGCGGTAGACTCACAGCATGAGACCAGAACGTGACGGCGCCGCCTTCCTTATGTGTGCCTAAAATGATCTCTGTACAAATGTTTAGGACAATATACTAATCCAGATGATATATAGCAAAGATGATATATGATGATAAGATGATATTTCAACTGCCTAATTTTAAATGTAACTATATTATCGTCCAGCTTATTATATAAAATTAGATATCTAAGTATGTCCACATTTATTTGCATGCATACATTATACTCAAGTAAGGCTATATATACTAATATGGCAAATCTCAACTGCTTGATTGCTTGTAACATTGCAAAATGTAAACTATATTATCACCAAGCTCTAATCTGCTAAATGCGACATGAAGATATCAAGATATTATAAACATTAACATCATTAGTGTCTGTAAGGCTTTGAAACAATGTTTACTGTGAAAAGTACTAAACATATATTTGACTGACAGATTGACCGATTAAAACTTGGGGATCTGTGTGTAATAATACAAATATTTATTAAAATGATTATAAATAGGAGATATGTGAATTAAACATCATGCCCACATCAGACTAACAAATGCTGTATTAAAACAATACTGAAGGATACTGCGTCCATATTTCTCTTTGATAGGAGCCTCTGCGGTGGTGATGGATTTGGAGATACTTTGAAGCTGTGAAGCAGATGAAATTAAGATTTAATAAAACATCATTAATAAAACACATTAAATGATGCACACATGTAATGCTGAATGAATATGACACAGTTTAAAAGATTAAATAACACACATTACAATGAAGTGAAATGCAAAATAATTGCTGCCAGGTTGATCATCTGAGTCTGATTTTATGCTTAACTAAAAAAAGAGAAAAAAAATGTAGCTGTTTGCATTTAAATAGGCAAATGCTTAAGAGTCTGACTGAATCATTATTGCAGTGATTATTATGTCTCTAGCATGTTATATGTTTGGCAGCAGTTCTTCTAACCCTAACTGATGGAGTGTGTAGCTTTTCATTTCTTAAACAACCATGTAGAAAGACATCATAGCCATATTCCAGGATGACAATGTCAAGATTCATCAGGCTCAAATTGTGAAAGAATGATTCAGAGAGCATGAAGAATCATTTTCACACAAGAATTGGCACCTCTTAAATTCATTGAAAGTCTTTGGGATGTGCTGGAGAAGACTTTACAGAGTGCTCACCTCTTGCATTGTCAATGCAAGATCTTGACCAAAACTTGATGAAATTGTGAAAGAATGGTTGGGAGGGAGCATGAAGAATCATTTTCACAAATGAATTGGCACCTCTCTGAGCCCAGACAAGATCTTGACCATAAACTGATGGACCTCTTGAAGGAAATAAATATTGTGATGTTATAGCATCAAGTTTTGGTCAAGATCTTGTACTGACAATGCAAGAGGTGAGCACTCTGTAAAGTCTTCTCCAGCACATCCCAAAGACTTTCAATGAATTTAAGAGGTGCCAATTCATGTGTGAAAATGATTCTTCATGCTTTCTGAACCATTCTTTCACAATTTGAGCCTGATGAATCTTGACATTGTCATCCTGGAATATGGCCATGATGTGTCTTCCTACATGGTTGTTTAAGAAATGAAAATCTACACACTCCACCAATTAGGGTTAGAAGAACTGCTGCCAAACATATAACATGCTAGAGACATAATAATCACTGCAATAATGATCCAGTCATTGACTCTTTTAAGCATTTGCCTATTTAAATCCAAACAGCTAACTTTTTTTCTGACCGGGTAGTGCATAATACCATATTCATACCATGGTATTAACATGGTACACCAAAAGTACTTCAAATAATACCATGGTGCATCTTAAAAAGATATTACTATGGTAAAATACATTACCATGGTACAAATATATCAAGGTATGACTATTGTACATAGCCAGAACATATGGCACACGTCCATACAAAACAGTATTACCATGGTACATGCCCAAAAAAGATCCCACATGAAAAAATACTATAGTAATTTATTATAAACACTAGGCCTGTAGTGTTTTTTAACCATACTATAGTAAATTGTAGTATACTGTATATATTATAGTATTTAAAACACTGTTAATGAATGCTACAGCATACTGTAGCATTAACTATAGTGAACTGATAAACTGTAATAAATACAGTAATATACTTTAGTTTTTACTACAGTAATATTGTAGTATAATATACCCTATAGTTGTAGAAAACTTAGTACAGTATTGGGCAATTTGTTTATATTACTATAGTTGTTATATTACCACAGAAACTATAGAATGACCACAACAAATTAATTCAAGTACTTTACTATAGTATGGTTCAAAAACACTTTAGTATTTTTTCATGTGGGTGGTATTAAACTGACTAGTACATCAGGGCCCAAAAACATGGTATTATAAAACTACGAAACACTGTATCAGGTGTCATATTACATTACTTTATTATTCAAAGAAAACGCCATATTAATAATAATATTACGATTTTCAGTGAAAGTATCATTAATACGTTATGTGTAAAACAGTGACCGCGGAATATCAAACGCTCGTTGAAGTAAAAATGTGCGCGCGCGTAAATCTCACCTGTAGTTTGACGAATTGCTCCTTTTCCGCTGCTAAAGCCTTTTCAGATTTATCCGTTTTCTCGTTTTTCTTCGATTCGGTTTTCTTTGAGGCCATGTTTAACTTCTTCCTCAGATAAAACCAATTGTACAAATGATCGATTGAGTCTCGACACTCTCTCTCTCTCACACACACACCTGAGATCAACCTGTCACGTCAACAAGTCACACACAGAGTTTCCTCACAGGCTTCCTCATCATTTACTTAATCTGAAATTGTATTCCAGTGTCAACCATGTCAACTGGCAGCATGTAAAGACCTTTATTGTTCTCTTAATTGTCCTGAGATTATGCAAATATACTGTGTTTCAGTGTCTTTTGAAAAGGCTGAAGGCTCCTTGCCCTTACTGTGAGAATTACACTGCATTTCAGGTGTAAAACACAATGATCTAGACTGGAGCCACATCACAGTTCATTATCTTTGAAACCAAACAGGTTAGATGACAGAAAAAACTGGAATGACAAAAAACAACCAACACCATTGTCATCTCGTAGGACAGGTTTAACACTCCAAGAAAGTAGTTTATAAATAACAACAGTCTTTACATCTGTCCAGTCAGAGGTAGTGCTTTGTGTGGGATTAATCACAAATGCTTATTTTAGTACACATATCATAAAAATAGATTTTGATTAAAAACGTATCTGTAAAAATTACTTGTTAGCTTTGTAAAACTCTTTGGTTGCCAAAAATTTATTTATTTTCAGAAGCAGGGAGAAGATGAACGGGGATCCGCCGGTTCTCGTGGATCTATGGATTACTTGCTTCCTTGTAGCAAATGTGTGCTGCTTTTCATCTGGGAGTCACTTTCCTTTAGGAAATTAAGGAGAAAATACCATTTAGTTGCAGTTTAATCTTGAAGCATCATTTATATTATGCATTAAATAATAATGCAAATGTGATGTAATAAGTAATCAGCCTACATCCTCTTAAAGCGACATACCCTGCTTGTTTGGCTGCCCTCTTGGCTATGGGTGGAGGTTTGGGAGTGGCAGCCATTGCCGTGGTTATTTTGGAGGTGACAACCAGAATCACAGTTTGTGGGGCATGGAGATTTCATTGGGCTGACAGATTTCTTGGCAGAGCTTTCCAAACTTGCCACCATTTCCTGGGATTCAGCCAGCAGACGCTGTAAACGGCTTGTGGATGAGCTGTAGCCATCCTGCGTGAGATGAAAATATACATGCGATAAATACAGAGGTCGATAACATGGATACTTTTCATTTAAATATGCCTAAATCACGCATGTGATCAGCTAAGGAGAAATAAAGATCCTATCTAATATGACTATAATAATAACTATTATTATTAATCAAAATACTATTTTTATTTTATTATTAAATTATAAACATGAAATTAATAAAGAAATATATTACTATAGCAATAATACTATTGTAATGTAAAAATGAGTATTTAACAATATTAGTATTATTAATCAAAATTCTATTTTAATTTTATTCTTACTTGCATCATAAAAATTAAATCAAAGAAATATATTGTTATTGCAATAAACTATTGTACTGTACAAATTAGTATTTGTTATTACTACTACTACTAATTATTATTATTATTATTATTATTCAAAATACTATTTTTATTTTATTATTTAAATTATAAAAATTAAATCAAAGAAATATATTATTGCAATAACACTATTGAACTGTAAAAATGAGTATTTAATAATTATTTTTAATCAAAATTGTATTTTTATTTTATTATTTACATTATAAAAATTAAAATCAAAGAAATATAATTGCAATAAACTTGTACTGTACATAATTAGTATTTATTAATAATAATAATTATTCAGAATATATTTTTATCAAATAATAAAATGATAATGATAATAAAATATGATAATGATAAAATAAAAAATATATTTTGAATAATAATAATAATCATTATTATTATTATTACTATTAATAAATACTAATTATGTACAGTACAGTACTTTATCGCAATTATAACATATTTCTTTTCTTTTAATTTTTATAAAAGAAATGTATTACTATTGCAGTAATACTATTGTACTGTCAAAATATTATTTAATATTAATAATAATAATAATAATTATTATTATTTTACAGAACAAATAAAAGCAATTTAAATGTATATGAAAATGTAGCAATTTTCTTTCCTCTGATTTATGCATGATAACTCAGTTTCAGGTTGTAAAATATGGAAATCCATATAAATACAGAACAATCATATCCCTGATAAAAACAATGTATGTAAAGTGTTTGTTGTGGTGGGCTACCTCATTGCCACAGAGTTCAATGCTTATTGTAGAATCGGGTAAACTGACAGAGCTCCGCCTACTTTGGTGACAGGGGGAGGGGCAGTCCAGGTGAAGGCTCAGATCTGCTGCGCTAGTTAACAAAGAGAAAGGCACGATTATTATCAGGCCAACAACATTAGCATTGTTTTCAAAACATGCCCACACAAAATCTGCAAAGAAATCTACAAACTTTAGCGCAATGAATTTTAATATGGTAAAACATGGTAAAATAGAGCTGAAAGTACACTGGAAACATTATCAAATTATTCAAATTCAGATGGAAGACAATGGAAGACATTATTTTGGCAATAGTGCAACAGCTCACTTTTATAGTGGCCTTGGTTCTGGAGGTATTTTTCGCACAGGGATTTTTAAAAAGTCCAACCAGCTACGAGGCGCATCACAACATTACAAACCTAGATTTGAAGCAAAAGCGTATTTGAAAATCGGACAAAAAGACAAAAGGTATAAGACTTATTGTGTACTTAACGGCTTTAAAGAGGAAAAGAACTACAATCAAAGCATTGCGAATTACATAATTGAAATAAACACAATGGATAAATATAAAACTAGTGATTTAAATATGTTGATTAATGTATATAGAACCAATTTTTTTAAGTTTATCGCAAAATATGCACAAATATACGACAAATGTATTACGTCATTCACAGTGCTTCATGTGAGTGGGCGGAGCTAAAGAGCTCTTTTGATTCGCTTGTTTTGATTTTCTGATTGGTGGAGATTTTTTTTGCAGAATTTTGGGTAATGTAGTTTCTCACCAGGAATTCCGCTGTTAAACATGATTATTTTATAAATAAGGTGAAATAATAAATATATAAAGCATATGCCATCAATTAACAGTTTTTATATTAAAGGTTTATAGGTTATCTTCAAAAATCAATTCCTCTGCGGAGAAAACTAATAGGATTTTTACATTGGGAAACCGACTGTTGCACTATATTCTGTTTTGTGCTGCTTGAGGCACATGAAATACACGTTTCATCTTCAATAAACGACCAAAAAGGAAAAATTCTACTGACATTAAGTATGCACTTTTAGCATTCCTATGTGCAGCTAGCAACGCCAAGGTCATGGGTTTGATTCCCAGGGAATGCATGAACTGGTGAAATCAAATGTATACCTTAAATGCAATGTAATTCACTTTGGATAAATGCATCTGCCAGACTCTTTTATCCTAAACAAGAAACTTTGCATTTGGATTCTGTGGAAATCTGCAGATCTTTCTATGCAGGCCTACTTATGACTACAATCTAACTCACAAGATAAAGCTAGTAAATCCTACCAAGAGAATCTTGGACTGATATCCAGATCGACAACACAGACAGGAGTTCCTGTCTCCGCATCATAGTCAATGACAGCCATTAAATCCAGGTTAACAGCGTTATCACAGCAGAGAGCTGGAGGAGCGCACTGGGATGACAACTCAACACAGTTGTTCGCTCTTTCCTTCGTTTCTTTCTCTTGTTCATTGACATCACACCGGTTAGTTGTACAGGTGTTGTTAACACAGTTGGCGCCTGAGCAACTTCCCTCTACGGCTGACTGTTCTGCGACTTCATGGTTTGTGGCGCTCAAAGTTGCGGCAAAGTCAGTCTGCGTTTCCATTTCGACACAAGGATGTTGCGTTAAAACTGATGGGGGATTTTTGCTTGTGCTGTGGCACAGGGTGGACATTAGCCCTGTTTCTAGTTCTGTCCCTTGATGATCACTGTATTCTAGCACATGACTGGCTCCTAAACCAGAATCAGCCCTACAAACACAATAACATTCATAACTCAAGACGTCGGGACCAGGGTTATTATCCTTAACCTTTTTGTAAATTGAAACAGAGCTGAAATAAAACTAAATATAAATATATTCATAGAAAACTAAAATGAAAATTAGCCATGGCAATCAACTGAAATAAGTTGAAGCACGAAAAAATGTATAATATTAGATATTTATAACATTGATGAATATAATAGTATATAAAAATACTAAATTAACACTGGTCTGGACAGAAGTAAAGCCAGTGGCTAAAAACCCACCTCTCACGTGACCTTTGACCCTCATGATGTCGGAGTGCCTCTCTGGCACTCTCCAAGTTCAGCTTCAGCAGCTGGAGGTCATTCTGTTGGTTTTCACACACCTGTCACAAATACATGCATTAATCGTTACACTATCAGTCATTCATTATGTTCTAACTAGGTTTGAAGCAAATCATAACCAATCAGAACATAACTGATGCTGTAGATACAGTAATGTGGAGCAGGATTATGGACCAATGAGATTTCATGGAGGGCGGGGCTACCAAGTCTAATGTGATAAAAAAAAAAAAACTGACCAAATGTGGTCTTGGCAGGGTTAGGACAGCTAAATTTTAAACATCAGATATGCTGATTGGTTGGGTCAAGCTATACATAAAATAACTAACTGATATATATATAAAATAGCTAAAAGGAAAATATAGCTGCAAGCAGCAATTATCGGGGTTCAAGCGCTTCAAGGCCTTTAAGGACAAGCGTAAAAAAGTATTATGTTCTCTTTAGTAATCCTGAAACCATCTAGATCATAGATGGACAAACAGACAGTTTACTAAGGAAATATGTTTTAAAGCTTTTTCACAGTTATCGAGGTTGAGCCAAAAACCTAGGACTAGTTAGTGAAAGTAATGGCCGATTTCTTTCCAATTTCTCACAGGGCTCTAGGACCGCGAGTCAAACAGGCTCAGCAAGTTTAGTTCTGATTGGCCTCCATTACCTTGTCTGACAGCCGCTTAAATTTCATTGGCCGACGGAGGCCATGTTTTTCGAGATACGCAAAAATGTCCTGGAAGACAATCGCAGCACATTGGACAAAGACACCGCATGTCAGTTTTCAATCAGTCAGTCAATTTTTTCATTTTATAGCGCCAACCAAGTGGCCGGTCACCACGTCCTTTCTCACGCGACCACAGACCGAGCCTGTACATGGGTGTATCAAATTTGCTGAAATTATCTCATTCCGTTCAAGAGGGATATTGGCGTTTTAGTAAAAGTGGCCACGCCCACTTCGAACGTTTTGCCATCCCGTTGTGGACGTGAATGGAAATTTTTTATTTTTATTTTTTTGGATATCTATTGACAATCAGACTCCAGAGAATCTTACTGCACTGGTGGTTCCGATTGAGCGAAAAACCACAACTAGTTCGTAA
This sequence comes from Ctenopharyngodon idella, assembly GCF_019924925.1. Taxonomy (NCBI): domain Eukaryota; kingdom Metazoa; phylum Chordata; class Actinopteri; order Cypriniformes; family Xenocyprididae; genus Ctenopharyngodon; species Ctenopharyngodon idella. Next base: position 46,504,231 of record NC_067229.1, on the reverse strand, counting down.
AAAGTAGATTTTTCAGGAAATCCCAAATCCCAAATTTCACCAAAATTGCTCAAATTTCTGAATCGAGACGCGCGTTTTGTTCATCTTGAGCTAAGAATTCCAACTATATTAGACACTTGAGCCTGCGATGAACGGTTTAGGAGTGATGAGCCAATATGTACTTTCGATCACAGCAGCGCCACCATCAGGCTGATTGGTGCGAGCTTTGGTGACGTTGTAGACGGTGTGAGTACTACCAGCCCTCAAAGTTTCAAGTCTCTATGACTTACGGTTTGGTCTGCCTGATCACTTTTAGGGGAGAATACTGATCCTCGGAAATTCTAACAATTACAATAAACGGCTAGTCCATAAAAACATTTATTTTATTATTTATGTAATGATGTCACAGGTGTATGTTTGTAGACTAAATAATGGCTTTGAACAAGAATCAAGGACCTTTTTATAATTCATTTTTTAAAAACACAGAAAAACATAACAGTTTGTTTCAAACTGATAAAAGATTACTTGTGCTGTTTTAGAAAAGATCACGACCAAGTTAAGTGACCGAGTCATGGAAAAGGAATGCAGGCAGTCTTAGATGCATGCTGACAAACCGGAAAAACCGCTCCAGAAGAACAAATGGGAAAGACAGAGATTTCTAAAAATGAATGCTGGCTGACATTGGACAATAAAAAAAAGAGGGAGTTTTGAAAAAGCATTACCTGCCGCAGACAGACCAGCTCAGATTCAGCTCGAGCTTGTTTTGATCGGGACAGTTCAAGTAATTCATCCCTCCAGCTTTTATCTTCATCTGGACAACAGACACAACAACCTCCATTCATTTAAAACATTTAGCATAAACACTCTTGAAACAACTATAAAATATGTTTTCTGCACCAATTAGTGTTTGTTTAGGTATTATTGCTGTTTATTATAATTGTTTTATTGGCAGGTTTCAACAGATGCACTCTTTGGCTCTATTCCGAACCATTTTAAAACATTTTTAAAAGGATTTACATCAACAAATTTCCTTTTTAGGCATTAATAACAAGGTCTTAAGTGTTTGTGAACATTAATTTAACACATTTACTGAGAATTTAACCCCTTTTTGAACATATTTTTCAAAACATACCCTTAAAACTCTCATTTCTGCAACAGTCTGAAACAGTCAATACCATTAGGAAAGCTAATACATTTTCAGATTTTTAAAAATGTATTATTATCAGTCATGCACAGTTACTTGAAACTCTGAAATAATAGCAGAGCCTCTCTGTCTATTGTCTACATACAGTAGCTACCAGTACCATCTACTGTAAAACAGGGTTTCCCCAAAATGGAAAACTGCAGGGGGTTCGTGAGTTGATAAAAAGCTAATAATTAATTAAATCATTAATATGTCAAATTAAAACACTTAATTTAATTTTTAATGTTAAAAATTTTAAATGCTTTTGAATATATTTAAGAAGACTAAATATTTTATTTGTTTACATGCAAGTCAGGCGACTATTAAACAGCATCAGAGAACCGTGAACATACGAATGTGTTCTTCAATTATTGAAATATTAACAAATGTTAACATTTTGATAGCAACCAAATAATCAAATAAAAACAAATACAATACAAATAAGCAAAAATTTAATGATTTTAATGAAACAATTTTCTATCAATACCTTTCAGTGCTGAACAAAAATATTTATTTTTACTCACATCAAAATGTGATGCATTCTGGAACTGCCTGATTCGTGAAGGATACATGCCATGTTTCCTTAGAATTTGGCCAAAATCAAGTATTATGCCTGCACAATTTAGCTGCCCACTATTGGAACTGTGTCCCGAAACATGCCTATGATGCTGTCTAGGTAGCCACTAGAGTTTGAAACTGAGCCTATATTACACTATTAAACATAACAGTAGTGACATACTTATCCTCTGAAGTTCAACGGCAGTGATCTCTTTCTTTAGCAGTTGGTTTTCCTGCTTTAAGCGGATGAGTTCTTCTCTCTGGCTGTTGTTCTCAATGGTTTTTTCCTGAAGCTCAGCTGAGAAAAAAATAAAAAAATGAAACATACCAACAGCATCCAGCACCTTTATTTTTCTTATAACAGATTTACAGTGAGCAAGAGACAGAAGAAAGCATGGTAGGATTCTCAGAGAACACAATCATGACTCTGAGATTGTTAAATAACACCGTCTACCTTTAAGTTGTGTGTTTTCATGTCTGCCCTCTCTGAATCGGTGTTTGTGTTCCTCCATTTCTCGCAGCGTTTTGCTCTCACGTGTTCGCAGCTCTTCAAGTGATTTCTCTAGGTCACAAAGACGACCAGACAGCTCTAAAATGTGATTTGTGGCCTCAATCACATCTTTATCCTGATAAAAAAAAGGCACTTAGATTAATGTGTCTGATTAAAAGGATATAAGATAAAGGATGTGTGTGTGTGTGTGTGTGTGTGAGTGTTCGAGTTTCTGCTACCTTCAGTTTGAGCATGGAGCTGAGCTCTTCCTCGCGCACCTGCAGCTGCCCCACCTGTGATGACAGGATCATGACCGTGGAGTTCAGACTCTGGTTCCTCTCCTATGAGTGTCATTTCAAGAGAGAAGACAATAATGTGAGAAGATGCGATCAGGATATGGGACATGCTAAGCTAAAGGCTCGGCCTTAAAGGGTTAGTTCACCAAAAAATTAAAATTTCTGCCATTAATTAGTCATTACTCACCCTCATGTCGTTCCACACCTGTAAGATATTTTTTGACAAAATCCGAGGGGTATATGCAATTTAATTACCACTTTCAAGGCCCAGAAAGGTACTAAAGACCGCAAAAATAGGCTCAGATTTCGCTGTACCTTTCTCGGATTTTTCCTTTTTGGGTGAACTAATCCTTTAAAAAAAGATTTGAACTTCACCTCCAAGTCCTGCTCGTGTCTGCTGGTGTTCATCTGTCTCCGGCTCAGCTCGTGTAGTTGCTGTTGGGTGCTGTTGAGCTCTCTGTGCGAGTCTTTCTCTCTCGCTTCCGCCACCTTCGTCCGCCTACTGAGAGTTCTGATCACCTCATTACGCTTCTCCAGCTCATCTAGGCAACCATGAACAGTCAAATACAATACACATTTAAAGAAATGACTATTTCTATTCAGCAAGGATGGACAAAATTGATGACAAGTCAAAGTAATGACATTTATAATGTTATACAAAAAAACTGAATTTCAAATAAATGCTGTTCTTTTGAACTTTATATTCATCAAAGAATCCTGAACTGTTTTCAACATTGATAATAATGATCAGAAATGTTTCTTAAGAAGCAAATCAGCTTATTAGAATGATTTCTGAATGATCATGTGACACTGAAGACTGGAGCAATGATGCTGAAAATTCAGCTTTGATCACAGGAATAAATTACATTTTATAATATACTAAAATACAAATCAGTTCTGTTAAATTGTAGTAATATTTCACAATATTACTGTTTTTGATCAAATAAATGCATAATGATAATGATACAGTCCACTTATTTAAACTTATTTATTTATTGAAACTAAGCTGCAAAAATGGGTAATTCAGAAAATGTCTTGGTATTGACATCACAACCAAGAGCACCATAAAAGTCTGTTATTTCTACAGCATTTGAGACACTGGTCAAGACAATGTTGCTGTGTTGGACTGGTCGGGATGCTCAAAAAGAGCAATGTGTTGAAACTTTAAGCACTATACTTTGACCCCGGGTTTCACAGACGAGGCTTAAGCCTAGTTCCAGACTAAAATGCATGTTTGAGCTGTTTTAACTGAAAGTATCTTAATATCTCTTAAAATATGTCAGTGCCATTGTTTTGTCTCAAGATGCACACCATTAATGTTTTTTTTTTCTAGTGAACTTTTATAAAAGCTACTTAAATGTCCTAATTGAACTAAGGCCTAATCCTCGCTTAATCTAAGCCCTGTCTGTGAAACCAGGCTGAAGTGTTTAATTCAGAGGTCTTAAAAGGTACATTATCAAAAACAACTTGTTTGATTGACAGAAAAAAGTGAAATGGTCATTTAAAGGATTAGTTCACTTCAGAATTAAAATTTCCTGATAATTTACTCTCCCCCATGTCATGATGTTTTTCTTTCTTCAGTCAAAAAGAAATGAAGGTTTTTGAGGAAAACATTGCAGGATTTTTCTCCATATAGTGGACTTCAACAGTTACCAACAGGTTGAAGGTCCAAATGTCAGTTTCAGTGCAGCTTCAAAGAGCTCTACACGATCCCAGACGAGGAATAAGAGTCTTATCTAGAGAAACAATCGGTCATTTTCAAAAAAAAAAAAAAACTATACATTTTTTAACCACAAATGCTTGTCTTGCACTTCTCTGCGATGCACCACACATTACATAATCATGTTGGAAAGGTCACGAGTGACGTAGGTGAAAGTACGATCCAGTGTTTACAAAGCATTCGTGCAAAGACTAAGTCAAATTCCCTTTTCAAAAAAAGGTAAAACAACGATGTCGGATGATTTTGAAGTTGGAGCAGAAAATAAGATGGAGTTTTTCGCCCTACCTCCTCCTACGTCACGCATGACCTTTCCAACGTGATTACATAATGTGTGGCGCATCGCAGAGCAGTGCAAGATGAGCATTTGTGGTTAAAAAGTATATAATATTTAAATTTTTTTTAGAAAATGGCCGATCATTTCTCTAGATAAGACCCTTATTCCTCGTCTGGGATCGTGTAGAGCCCTTTGAAGCTGCACTGAAACTGACATTTGGACCTTCAACCCGCTGAACCCCAGTGAAGTCCACTATATGGAGAAAAATCCTGGAATGTTTTCCTCAAAAACCTTCATTTCTTTTTGACTGAAGAAAGAAAGACATAAACATCTTGGATGACATGGGGGTGAGTAAATTATCAGGAAATTTGAATTCTGAAGTGAACTAATCTTTTAAAACTAAATTAGTGTTTTTGGTTCAAAATTGAACTTCACACTGGATTCACTCTCACCTTCCAGTCGGGTACATCTCTGTTCCAGGATCAGCACTCTCTGACGGTCCTGCTCCCAGGACAGCAGCTGCTTGTGATGGGCGGCTGCCATGACATTGAGCTCCTGGTCGCGGTCCTTTAATTCTGCAATGAGAAGCTGCAGCTCCAGCCGCTGCCTCTGCATTGTAGAGGCCTCCAACCCATTATCTGGTGTCTAGTAACGTCACAAAAATGAGCCAATACTTAGTTAATAAGCCACAAACCCATCCAAACCAGTTTTAAAATGAAATGGGAATTATCAAGCAATAAGCAGCAAATGTGGGAAATCATTTTAAGCTATTTCAAACAAAACGTGTTACTGTACCTGGAAATTCTGCGTTAATGAAAAAGAGGACGTTGGTTTTGAGAGATCGTGCAAACTCAGTGCTGCTGGTCTCGTTCTGGTGTAGGAAACATCTGGGGTCTCGTTAGCAGCAAAAAGATTCTAGAAATGAGTATCATAAAATGAGCATCAAATCTCTTTTATTTGCCAAGAAGTGTAAAGTTGAATTTGAAATGCAACTGCTCAACAAGAAATCACAATTACAATAAATACAAAGAACATTTACACATCGCAATATAGAGACAATCTACAATGTGCAATATAAAAAATGCAAAACGATACACATTAAAAGTGTAAAAAGTATGCAAGATTTACAATAAAAGTGGGGGAAACTACTTTTTATGGTTTTTAGGGTTTTTTCAGAATTTAGGCCACTACTCATTTTTTATTATCTCTAATTTCCACATTTTAGAATAATCATAAATTCATCAAAACAATGAAATAACACAAATGAAAGGGAAACATAAATATGACTAAAAATGTCCAACAAATGAATACAAATTATTTTAGCTTTTTTCAAAGCTGACATCTATTGTCTATATTCCAGTTCCATAATACACCCTCTCAACCAACATCATGGGATGCTTTTTAAATAGGATTTGGCATATGTTCAGGTGGTCCTTCACTATTCACTCACCTCATCCACTAATGAGTAATATTGTACATAAAACAATTTAAAAACAACCAACCAACCTTTTTTACAGGAGTACTGTGCCAGGGCTCCTCTGGATATCCTGTAAAATCATTAAGTTACTTAATGTAATCTAATAATCATCATGTTTTGAATTTCACTATTGTTTGCATGACGTTTATCACCTTTTGATATCGAAAAACTTCCAGGAGTTTTAGAGTTTCTTCTGTCTTTTAAACCCTCCATCATCACATCTCACATTGGACAAACTAATAACACTGACAAATATCTCAAATTACATCTAACTTCACTTTAAATGAACAAAACATCAGCATCAAAATCATCCCGATGCACAATATCACAGTATCGCTGTCTGATTATGGCACAGAGTTCAGTCTAATTGTTTTTAAAGATCCATTATTTAAGTGTAAACAAGACACTCGGGATTAAAAATAAACAAATAAATGTAATGTAAAGATCCTAATTCCTAATCCAAACCCACGATTAATTTATAAAAATGGACAAAAAAAGTTCAATTAAAAAATTTAATTCAGAATCACTTTGAAATGTATATGTGACAAGACGCGGGTGATTATGTTCGGAATTCTCAAACGGCATGTTGTGATCTGCGCTGAACGAGGCGTCCACCGCGATGCCTAGTTTAAAAGATTCCTTCAAAAATAACTTTATACGTATTAATTTTATGAAATTACATAAAATGCCTTATCTAAACAATATCTTGCCTATATTAAAATTATTAATTCACTATTACCTTAAAATACTCCACCACGAAGTATGTACGCAATACGGCATAGGCGCAAACGCAGTTGTTGCTGTGCCTCAGAGAGGCGTTGTCAGGACCCAAAGCCAAATCAGACAGTGAAGGTGTGCTGAGCAACAGTCAGTGAAACTCTTTCACCCTTTAAAGAACACCCGTACGAGTTAATGTAATAATGATCAAGGTGTTACTCAAAAGCAAGTTGTACTGAGATTATACCGACGGGGTATGTATGAGCTTGAGCGCGTGGCTGCTGTAGGAGAGCTGTGATTAGCAGTGGTGGCTAATGAATGGGTGCTCAATGGTGTGGATGGATGATCATTGTGCGGAGGCTTCATGATTTAAGTCACTGTCAGTGGCTCTAAATTATTTTAAAACTATATCTGCATGCATTTATTAGTGTAATAAGAAGAAGCTTTGATCAGACCCATTGCATCTGATCTTAGTGTGCTGGTTAGTATCTCTAAAGCACCACTAGGGTGCTGCTATTACATGACATTTTATATGTTTACATGCGCTTGATGCGTTTTGTGATATTATGAACCAAAATAGAACGTTTTGAGAGTTTCATGAATTTAAAACTATTATAACGATTTCCTCAAGGTTGATAAATAGTGCACATGTGGAAGATCTTTCTGCTGTCAAATGGGCCTTTTGTAATTAGATGGACAGATATGCTCATTTTTGGTTATGGCAGTACACTAGGTTTTACTTTAAACCCAACAGCTTATGCCTGATGCGTAGTTTGTTATATCTGTTGTAAATTAATTATAATCATCATTAGACGGACCACATTTCTGTATGCATGTCATGAAGGCACCATATTGTTGATTTTGGCAATTTTTTTTTTTGCAAACTAAACACTTTCCTCAAGCTGTGTGTGATGAGTATGTGCTTTTTTTTTTCTTTTTCTTTTTCTTTCTTGCGTGATAGTTTAGAATTTAAGCTATCATCATGTATCAGTTTGTTTCTCACTGTGCATCCGCTGGTTGAGTTATGTGAAATAACCCTTCTGTATGGTTTGTGCAGATTCATGTAATATGGCTACTACTGAGAATGCAGAGTCAGGTTTACCAGAAAATAAAGGGGATCGGGCCGACCCAGATGCAAAATACCCACTGAAAGTTCTCTACTGTGGAGGTGAGAAAATACATGATACATGTATTTTTGGGAAAATGCACTACATTTAAAATGCTAATTTTTAAATTAAATGTTATTCTCTTAAAGGGATAGTTCACCCAAAACTGAAAATTATCCCATAATTTACTCTCTCAACCCATCCTAGGTGTATATGACTTTCTTCTTTCAGCCGAACACAATCAGAGTTACATTAAAAATATCCTGGCTCTTTCCAAGCTTTATAATGGCATTGAATAGTGCCCAAGTTTTTGAAGCTCATAAAAGTAATCCATACGACTCCAGTGGGTTAATAAATGCCTTCTGAAGTGAAGCGATGGGATTTTGTAAGAAAATATATCTATATTTAAAACTTTATAAATTGTAATCACTGGCTTCTGGCAACGGCGGTGCGAGAGTCTAGTTCTGGCGGAAGAGTGACCTCTGACCTGACGTATGGCGTAGCTCCTCTTCTCTTATATCGAAACCTGTGACATTTTTCTTTGAAACTTTTCGTTTTAGACTTCTAATGGTATTGTGATAAAATGGGTCCCCCCCTGAAATCGGGTCTCCGTTAAGACCCCTTTGGTTCAAATTGCTCTATTTAGCATCTTATTACAATTCCTACAAAATCATGTTATGATAAATGCTGTTTCAACTACATTATAATGACCATTTATGTCTGTATTAGTTAGACGATACACAATTAGCCTGATAGCTTAGTTTATACACACATTTGCACTTACTCTACATGTATTCACAATCATCTTTAATGTAATTGTGTTAAATTAATTGTTAACTGTCCAAATATTTAGTTATAAATAATACAAATAAATGATGTTTAATTGTTCGCTTAATAGGCTATTATTATTTTTTATTAATGAACAGTTAATCAAGTGTAAGAAATTACGTTCAATTGGTTTTATTTTGCACTAATTTATTTTCATACACATTATATAGTAAGTTATGCATATTTTAAATTAATATAATTCATATATACTTCGGATAATCAACTGACAGTTTGTGGAGACCGGATTTCAAGGGAGGACCCGATTTGTCATGACACCGGCATTTTGTTTTGCTCTATTCTGTGCTTCCGCGTTTGTCAATTCTCATCTGAGCTTACGGTGCGCCTACGTCAGGTCAGTTTTAAGTGCCATTACAATTATTGGGTGAACTATTCCTTTAATATTTTGGTTCACAGCCGTGTAATTTCTGTCCTCTTTTACTTGCAGTGTGTTCCCTGCCAGTAGAGGTGAGTACATGACATGTTAAAAATGATCACTTATTTGTTATTACTTGATTCTTAATGTACAGTTTTGTTTTTTTAAGAATTATTCTGTGAAAACTTCATATGAGTATGTTGGTAGAAAGTGAATTAATAAAACGTGTCTGCTTTGCTCTGCTAGTACTGCGAGTACATGCCTGAGCCAGCCAAATGCAAACAGTGGCTTGAGAAGAACTTTCCTGATGTGTTTGCTAAACTGACTCTTGGTAAGTCGATTTTCTTTCACAGCAACTTTCATATAAAGTCACAATAGTGCTTTTGAGCCGTCAGCTGTTTTGCCTCATGTAGGAATGTTTGATCTCTGAGTGTATTTTTTTTTCATATTGGACACTGGGGGGTGCATATTTGGTCTGCATCTTTATGACATGCACTGCTGTATCAGTTTGCCAGTATTTTGACAACTGAAGTCACTGCTGTTGTGTGTAGGTACAGCACCCAAACAGGAAACAAAAGGAGGAGGAGGTGGTGGTGGTGGTGGAGAGGCGCCCCCTGCAGGAGAGGAAGAGGAGAAGAAGAAACAGAAGAGAGGTTAGACATTTTTTATATATAGACATCTATAAACATAAGCATTTGCATATGCTCACGATGGTGCTCCCAAGTTTGAATCTGCGTCACTTTTCCAGTGGCATTGCACGCCACATCCAAAACTCTCCTAAATCTCTTAAAGGGGTGGTTGATTATGATTTGACTTTAACTTTAGTTAGTGTGTAATGTTGCTGTTTGAGCATAAACAACATCTGCAAAGTTACGACGCTCAAAGTTCAATGCAAAGGGAGATATTTTCCTTTTACAGAAATCGCTTAAGGACTACAACAAACGGCTGGTAGGGACTACAATGAGCTTCTTCCTGGGTTGGTGACATCACTAACCCTAACATTTACATAAAGCCTGTCTATGCCTTGTTGGGCTGCTTTAGAGAAGAGGAAGAGTTGTTGTAGTAGTGTTGTTGCCATGCCGTCAATTCAACGCTGGATTCGCACAAAAGATTAACATGACGGCACATGCTAGTCAATGAGTTGAATCAACTCCACAGCAACTACATAAATTTATCCACTAACCATTCAGAAATGTCCAGTTTCATTTTAAAAGGTGTAACTTCTTCCTGAGTCTCTCCATCAGTGTCGACTCCGGTTTGAACAATGTAAGGCTGAACACCGTTACTGACAATCCTCATTTTGGCTGCGTGAGATTCTCCAGCTTTGTTGTTGTTGAGCAACCGAAGCAATTTTAGTACTTCAGCTTAAACTTTTACTTCAGTTAGTTGCCAATGCAACATTTCTAATTTAAGTTTTTCACCTAATATTTATATTTTATATTTTTCAATTACTGAAAACAGTTTTTAATAGTTTGTTAACAAAAGCAACACTGGCATTTGGCATGATTTTTTTTCTGGCTATGAAAGTCTGTATTATTTTTTTTATTCCCTTTGCAGGTGGAAGAGGTCAGATCAAACAGAAAAAGAAGACCGTCCCTCAAAAAGTCACGATAGCAAAAATCCCAAGAGCTAAAAAGAAATACGTCACGAGGGTGTGTGGCTTGGCCACTTTCGGTAAGGCTATGATTGTAGCTAATAGTCTGTCTTAATGTTTGTCATGTATTTTTACCCTGTGGTAACTTATTCTGTGGTCCACATCAGACATCGACCTTAAGGAGGCGCAGAGGTTTTTTGCTCAGAAATTCTCCTGCGGTGCCTCAGTGACAGCAGATGATGAAATCATCATTCAGGGAGACTTTACAGATGACATCATCGACGTCATCCAGGAAAAGTGGCCTGAGGTGAACAAACATCCCAGATCCCAGCATTAAATCCAACCAGATGAACCATTATCAGAGCTTTTCTTGACATATTCTCTAATCCGACAGGTGGATGACGACAGCATCGACGATCTTGGAGAGGTCAAAAAGTGAAGCCCCATATGCACTTTTACTGAAACGGATGCGACGTGACACAGCAAACCTGGCCAAATGTACACATCGACATAAAGCCCTTTTATATCTATTTTATTTACTGTATAGAATTTCCATGGACTCGGCTTCATCCTTGGGGTTTTTCAGTTCTTGATAGCTGCTTTGTCACTTGGTTGCCAAATGTCTGGAATGATGTGACTCAAAGCATTTCACACATGCAAACAATAGACTAATAAATTTCGGTCTCATTCGACACACTTCTGTTGTATATCGTTTCTTTTATCATCTTTTATCCAATGCAACACTGTGGCCTTTAGTTTGATTTACAAATGCATTTTGAAACTGTATTCATATGTCATGTTTGCTAAATAATAATAATTTACTCACCCTCATATTCCAAACCCATTAGGCTTTCTGCAAAACATAAAATGGAGATCATTTAAGGAATATCCAGTAGGGTGAATTCAATACAATGTCAGTACACTGTGTTACAATTGTGACTTACTTTACTGTTTCATTAAACACCCAAAAGTGTCTGCAAAATATCCATGCGGCTTGCTGATCATTTTCCAAGTGCTCCAATTGGTTCTGTTGAAAAACAACGTGACGTTTAAGCCATAGTACAGAAAAAATCACAGCGGCTGCCATTTCTCTTCTTCGCTTTAGTCCAGTAGGTGGTGAAAATCCTTTTATGTTTGCCAACATCCATTTAAAATGTCAGAAATGCCACAAATTTCTACAAAAAGTTCTAACGCGCACATATAACTCCTATACTCTTCCAATGCCAATAGTTCACAGCTGCGTACAGTAAGCAGTTCAAAGACCCCCGCTGATTAGATTCATAAACTCCTGCTCAGTCTGATGGTCTCTCAAATCCTCTGGTACCAATTTATTCACAATGTTCTCCATTGGGAGCAGGTCCTTCAGCGCAACGGCCCCTAGATGCTGGAACCCTCTCCCCCTGCATCTCCATAAAATATCCTGCCTTCACAACTAAACAGAAAACATTTGTTTTCTTGGTGATGTTGAAATGTTCTGTCTGAAATTTTGCCATTTGTTTTTTTTTTTCTGCTTATTTTCTTCAATTTCTAGTATCTATGTCATGTACTTTCTCTTTTTATTTCTGTTCTAGTTGTTGCAGTTTTTTTCTGTACTTATCTCATTATTATTTTATACTTAATTATATTACTCATACTCATATTATACTTAATTATTAAATTAAGTATAATTAAACCAGATATGAGAGATCAGTTGGTATAATAAAACATTTTATTTGGTTGGTATATTTTTGGATGCATAGCAAACAATTTTTACCTGCTTTTGCCTACTAAAAATTTCAAAAGAACAAAACATATTTTGCATGAATAAAAATTTTTTTTTTTTTGCAGTGACATTTTTATGAAAATAATGTCAATAACAGCCCTCACAAATTTCAGTAGCATATTGTAATGTGAAAAAATCTTGTTCTCATTATTATAATATGAAAAAATATATATTTAAAAATAAATTCCCTTGTTATATTTTGCCCCAAAATAAAAGGAGCTACATTTACTTACAATAAATGTCAGTAATGGCCCTCCCAAATTTCAGTAGCATACTGTAATGCGAAAAAAATCTTGTTCTCATTACTATAATATCAAAAAATATATATTTAAAAATAAATTCCCAGATTATATTTCACCCCATAATCAAAGAGCTACATTTATTGACAATAATGTCAAGTAATGGCCCTCTCAAATTTCAGTAGCATACTGTAATGTGAAAAAAAATTGTTCTCATTACTATATCAAAAAAATGTTTCAAGTACATTTGTAAAGAACAATTATTTACATCATGACAGTATTTGTACTTTAATATCTGCTTATTTTATAAAATATTTGCTTTTTTATTAAAAATGTGCTTAATTGTCATTAAAATGTCACAAAGCAAAAATAAAAAAAAAACCTTTCTAATCATAAAAGTTATTTTTATTTTTAAAAAAAATATATAATAATTTTGAATTTTTAAAAATATAACCTGAACATTTCTTTGCGAGATTCATCCAAACACTTCCATCAGGAAAAACAAAACATGCAAAATCATGTTCAACAAAAACAAAAAGTTCTTTGTTAATTGTATTGTTCAGTTTTTCATTGTATGCCCAAGTGTAAAGTATCCTACACATAATCACTTTAATGGTGCTTTTGGAGAGTCCCAACTTGCAGCGCGATGTGATTATTAAATTCATAAGAGGCACAAATTCCTCTCGAGACCATTTACTTATCACACCTGGGTTTTTTGTTGTCCATGTGCATGCTTACAGCTACACCATTTGCATGTGAGCAAACATCTTAAGAACAAGTCTCATGGGAATCATTGCCATATGAGACGAAACAGTGAAAAGATCTGAAGTTCTCCGACTTTTGTCTAGTTTCACAGCAGCATCATAATCATGAACAACTCCTCAATGTGCTGCACTTATGAAACACCCATGCTGGACCAATTCCTTCCCCCTGTAATGTTCACGGAATTCATATTGGGCCTTATGGGGAATGTCCTCGCCCTCTCGATGTTCTTCTACCACAGGGACACCTGGAAGCCCAGTTCTATTTATCTTGCCCATCTAGCTCTGGCGGACTCATTGGTCCTTTTCTGCCTTCCTTTCAGGGCCGACTACTACCGCAGGGGCAAGGACTGGGTCTACGGAGACGCTTTTTGCCGTATTTTGCTGTTTCTTTTGGCCACGAACAGAGCCGGCGGTATATTCTTCCTCACTGCCGTCGCCGTGGATCGATACCTGAAGATCGTCCACCCTCTCAACCGCATCAACCGCATGGGTGTGCGCTACGCCCTGTGGGTGTCTGTTGGCCTTTGGGTTCTCATTATAGCCATGACTGTCTACCTGTTAACAGACGAACATTTCTACTATCTAAACAACCACACGCAGTGCGAGAGCTTCAACATCTGCTTTGGGAATAATTCACGGTTCACCTGGCACAATGTGTTCTACGTTATCCAGTTCTTTGTACCGACGGCCATTGTAATCTACTGCACAACCTGCATTACATGGCAGCTGAAGAGTAAGACGGTGGACACACAGGGCAAAATCAAGAGGGCAGTGCAGTTTATCTTAGCAGTGGCTGTGGTTTTCATCATATGTTTCTTCCCGAGCAACATCTCACGTATTGCCATGTATGTCCTGAAGCTCTGGTATAATGAATGCCACTATTTCAGCGAGGCAAATGATGCGTTTAAAACCACCGTCTGCTTTACCTACTTCAACAGCGTACTCAATCCCATCGTCTATTACTTTTCAAGCCCCGTGTTCAGTGGATCCTTTAGGAGAATCTGCATGAAACTTCTAGGAAAGAAAATTGAGGAATAATTATAGTTCTGTGATAATATTCTGGCCCTGTCCCAAATCCTAAGCTCTCGCAGTTCATTAAAAAGTCCACAGTTTGGCAAAAGTGTATTCAAAGGGGGCACTGGTGATGTTACTAAAGCCTAAAATGACAAATTGGACATTCTACACAGTCTCATGGACTTATACACTCGCACGCAATCACAAAAAAAGTGAACATAAAGGGTGCCGTTTGGGACAGGGCCACAGTGTGTGGTTTTGACATTATACAGTAGGATATATATTCATTTAAATGTAAATGATGCCTGCCAATATATACTCTATATAACGCATCTATGTGAGACAACCTTCAAAAAATGTATTAACCAAAACGGTACATATTATATTTATATAAATATTTTCATCACAATGAATAAAAAAAATAAAATAAAAAAAATAAAAAAATATTTATATATATATATATATATATATATATATATATATATATATATATATATATATATATAGTGCCTTTATTTAAACAATTGTTGCGTTATTTCTAAACATTTATTGCATATTTTTCACTGTCTGTTTGGAATACTGACTTGTTACTGGTTATTCAATACTCCATAAATTTGATTATCATTTTATGTTGCCTTTTCAGTGCAAGAAACATATTTATTTGTAATACTCTCCCTGAGCTTATGACTAAATTAAGACATTTTCTACTGCATAAGCAAAATAAATCAATAAGGCATTTAATAAATGTTTTCAATTTTTTTCCCCCGTGTGATTATTTTATTGGATAACACTTAATTTTTATTTATTCATTAGCAACGGCTTAGAGCTGTTGTTCAGTTTGAGCTATAATTTTACACACATATTCTGAACAAATTTACTGCTTGCATTTACGATCTTTGTTTGAAATTGCCTTCTTTTTTATTTTGGAAAAACCAGTGAATTAATATTCTTCTCATTAACTGATGAACCAGTTTGAATTCAATTGCATGCTCTTTAGACAAATATCTAACAAAATTGCAAAGAAACTGTTGAATGAACAAACATTTGCAGACATAAAATGACTGTTTATGTCGTACAATTTTGAAATTTGAAAGACTGACTTTGATCAAATTTCAGACACTTTTCTGATCTCATGAAGAACAAATTTGTCTCCTATATCCATGATGTATATCTAATCCAGAAAGTTTTATGCAGAGTTTGTAATCAGTGTGAGTGTATCCATGTCCTACCACTAAAATCCAGAAGAGGGAGTGTCACAGACAGATTTTGAGCTTTGAAAGGCTGAGAGCAGGTGGAAGCTACAGGGTAATCGTGCCATTATGAATACATGTTAAAGCAGATAACAGAACAGAGGAAGTGTTTCAGAGGAAAACTGTGAAGTGAACAATATATATAACAAAACTAATCACAAATGAAATATAGAGAATAAAATCTTTATTGCAAAACTTGATGTGAGTGATAAATCTGCATTAAATTTCCTACATCTCTCCGAAGAACCTGCAAAATGCTGCTAGCATTTTTGCATACGCGTTTTGTATATAAACTATTTTGGATCCATCTTACTTCATTGGAGAAATGTGCATTATTTGTGTTACATATGGCCCTTATTATTACTTTTTTTTTTCTAAATGCACTTGCAAAAATGCCATTTGAGCTTTAGTGATTTAATTATTTTGTTGTATGGCAAATAATAATAATAATAAAAAAATTATTTGGTCTAAAGAAAATATGGCCGTATAGAGTGCAACAGTGCCCACCCCCTTTATCAGCAGTGCTGTTCAAGAAGTATTTTTTCCATTCATTTTTCCCCATAGGGATTTAAAAAAAGTTTTCGTTAAAGCATTATAAGTCATGAACCAAGCCAACCAGCTATGAGGTGAATCATAACATTATAAACTTTGATTACGTCATTCGCAGTGCTTCATGGGAGTGGGTGGAGCTAAAGACCTCTTTCGACTGTACGGCATCATAGGTAATGTAGTTTTTCACAAATTCCGCTGTTCAACACGATTATTTTAAAAAATAAGTTGAAATAATGTAGGCTGACTGGGTTCAACAGAAGTAAATATCATAGATTAACAACCTCGTAGCTCACAGTAAAGCTGTCTTTAAAGGTTTATAAGTTAAAAGCATAGACAAAGAGATGGACGACGCACCTTCACTCTCTTCCATTGTAGAAAAGTGAAGCCACCAATGTCCCAATATGGCACCGATATCTTGCGCTGATTTGGGACCACAGTAGTGAGCGAAGTGGAACCGCGGTATCAAGGTCCTCCCACACTCCCGTAGAGTAAATCACAAGCAGATCGGTTAGTACAGTTTACTGCAGAACAGCCCATTATGTCGCTGTGAAATAAACAGTTATGGAAAATGTAGAAATTAAAGTTATAGCTCCAATCTCCTCCCGAATGCCCCGAAAAAGTATGTTGGTGCCTCAGTTTGCTTAGAGAAGCTATCAATCATGACATGTCAGACTCCCGTTTTTATAGCATCAAATAATTAACTAAAACCAACTTTATTTAAAAAAAATTAACACTTGAACTTACATCAACGTGATAAAACTACATAAAATGACAAATCATCTTTAGAAAAAAATTATTTGAAGAGTAATTTAATTGTTTAGTTTGTCTCATGTCCCATTAGATTACATGGAGAGGGTGGGGTTTATGACCTATACTTGGACCAGCCACCTGGGGGCGATCGAAACATTTTGGCTTTTCAGGACTTGTGCGGCACACTTGGTTAAAAGTCAGTTCCCTTTCATAGGTTCACTCAACACTGCATACTGTCGCTATGGGAACACCTCCGGTGTGACAAATGTCTGAAGCCCTTATACCATCACGCCATTTATTGGCCAGTAGCGCTTAGCACTGCCCAGAGAAATAAGTCACGTATGCCCATATCAGCACAATTTCATCAGATTTCATTTCCTTCAGTAAGCAGTAAGCTTATGAGTGATTTGTGCAGTTCTCTCCCTCCAAGCGGACAGGAGAAATGCACTTCCCCATCTTATAACGAGTTGTTGGATGTAATTACTCATGCTGTAGACAAGCTGGGGCTAGAATGGGACAGCGAGCCGACTCAAAATCAGGCCCAGTCGAAACTGGATGACTGATTTTTGACTAGCCGCACCCCAGGCCAGCCCCTTAAGCCTCTACCCTTCTTCCAAGATCTCCACCAAGAGGTTTCGAAGTCTTTTCGAAGTCGAAGTTCGAAGCAGCTCTTTTCAGCATGCATTACACATCCCATTGTTTCCAATTTGGCAGAGCATGGCTACGTGGTGATGCTGGTAGTGGAAGAGACTCTCACACCCCATATCGCGCCGAATTCGGCTCCAGTTTGGAACTCACGTCCCCTTCTGCCGTCCAAGCCGTGTAGGATTACTTCTGCTTTAGTCTGGAAATCTTGGATGGCCGTCGGACAGGCAGCGCCCATTCTTCATTCTATGGCTGTGCTTCAAGCTTATTTAGCAGATGTGCTTACAGAGCTGGATGAGGGAGAAGGCCTGACTCCAGAGGCTGTTAAGGAGCTCAGATGGGCTACTGACTTGGCACTTAGAGCTACCAAGCATACTGTTCGGGCAATAGGCAGGTCCATGGTGGGAATGGTGGCAGTTGAGCACCATCTTTGGCTTACTCTAACTGACATCAAAGAAAAGGACAAAACTTTTCTTTTAGACGGCCCCATGTCCAAGGACAGCCTGTTTGGAGAATCTGTTACTGCTGTGGTGGAAAAATTTCAGACAGCCAAGCAGCAGTCTGCTGTTTTTCGCCAGCTCATCCCACGCAGGTCTAGGGAGGTCGAGAGGCAGCCACCTGCAGCTCATTTGTGCTCCTCTACAGCGTCCCCGTGAGGTGCAGAGGAGTGAGTCATCGCCTTTGGAACCCCCTCGCAGGGACTGGGGTCCTAGGTCTCATCCACCAGTTCGCTCACAGCAATGCAAATGGATAGACATGAGTTTGACAGCCAAGGTCTCTCGTTCTCAGGCCCCCAGGACCTCTTCCTTTCAGCGAGATTCTTCGCACGACGGTGTGTCCTTGGGAGGTCTCAGCTTTAAATAAGGAGATTTTGTCACTCCTAGAGAAAGGAACTATAGAAGAAATACCCCCCACTCAGATGGAGTCGAGCTTCTACAGCTGTTATTTTGTTGTGCCCAAAAGGGATGGTGGTTTGTCACCTAAATCTTGCGCTCAAGAGTGAGCAAATTCAAGATGCTGACGATAAAGTCCATTTTGTCTCATATTCGAACCAGAGATTCATTTGTGACTATCAATCTACAGGATGCATCCTTCCACATCCAGATCGTCAAGAGACACAGGAAGTTCCTCAGGTTGCTTTCGAGGGCAAAGCTTACCAATCCTGTGTTCTTCCATTCAGATTGGCTCTGGCTTCTCGAATGTTCACAAAACGTTTGAGCGGCTCAGGCCCCGTTGCAGCTCTAGGGCATCTGGATGTTGAATTACCTGTACGATTGGCTGATATTAGCTCGATCACAGGATTTGGCGATACCTCATCGAGACTTGGTACTCGATCATTTGAGGAGCCTAGGATTACGCGTAAACCTGCAAAAGAATGTACTGCTGCCACATCAGTAAATGACTTTTCTAGGCGTGGACTTGGATTCTCGCACAATACAGGCACATCTGTCTCCCGTGTATGTTCAGTCATTACGGACCTGTCTGAGTCAGTTCTGAACAGGGAGTCTAGTCCATGTAGGTTCATGTCGCAGACTGATGGGTCTTATGGCAGCAGCATCCCCTGTGGCTCAGTTGGGCCTGCTCCACGAGGCCACTCCAGTGGTGGATCAAAAGCCAAAAGATATCACCTCACTGCCACCTGTTCCACAGAGTTATGAGACTTTCGCGCTTTGCGTACGTGGACAAGGCTCCATTTCCTTCGCAGAGGAGTCCAGCTGGGGGCATTTTGTCATCACAAGACTATCATGACAGGACACATCCCTCACAGGCTGGGGGGCAGTCTATCATGGACGCCCGACCTTTGGAGCTTGGACATAGGTACATCTGGGCTGGCACATAAATCGTTTGGTGATGTTGGCAGTGTTTCTGGCACTCAAACAGTTCTTACCCTATCTGAGGGGTTATCACATATTGGTCAGGACAGACAACATGACTGTAGTTTAGTACCCAAATTGCCTACGTTCGTCATCTGAACCTGGGAGCAGACCTACTCTCGAGGCAGGGCCTGGAGCCCAGAGAATGGAGGTTACACCCTCAGGTGGTGAGCCTCATATGACAGAGGTTCGGCCGAGTTGAAGTGGACTTGTTTGCTTCGAGCATGACTATGCATTGCCTGCTCTGGTTCTCTGTCTCCTCCATCGCCTCTGGGACTGGATGCTCTGGCTCAGGAGTGGCCCAGGACCAGACTTTATGCCTTCCCACTGATCCGTTTGCTCTCAGCAGTTATGCATAAAGTATGGGCGGACGAAGTGAAACATCTGTTGCTGGTGGCCCCGTTCTGGCCCATTCAGATGTGGTTCTCAAACCTGGTCAGTTTACTAGCCAGCCCTCCTTGGGAGATTCCCCTTAGGCACGACCTGCTAACTCAGGCCCGGGTTATGATTTGGCATCCCGTCCGGATTTATGGAAACTATGGGTGTGGCCCCTGAGCGGAATGCGTTAACGTGTTCTGGTCTCTCGGCTGAGATTACCAACACTATTCTTAACTCCAGGGCCCCCTCTACGAGGCGCCTGTGTGCTTCCTTTGTATACAGAAATCTGATGAAATCGCGTGTAGCACGCTGATATGAGCATACGTGACGTATTTCTTGGGTCTGTGCTAGGCACTACTGGCCAATAAATGGCATGAAGACATTCGTAACACCGGAGGTAGCAACAGTGCACAGTGTCTCATTGCCTATTCAGGGAATTAAGGTTACATACGTAAGCGAGACGTTTCCCTATGGAGAAAGTTTTTACTTCCGGAACCCGACTGTTGCACTCTATTCATTCACTTAGATGTGATTAGGTGTTTCTTTCCTTACATGAAAACAGCAGTTAGAGCGAAAAGCTAATTCCTCTCCAGTGAAGATGGAGAACAGCTGTAGCACAAGCCTGACATCAGAGGCCACTGCTGCTGCTCACACTAATGGAAACAAGTGGAAGGGAGAACATACGCCATCCCCTGACAAAGATACAAAAAACATGAACAGATCACATATGATTAATAAATCCATAAGAGGCACAAATGCCCCTTGAGACCATTTACCAACCACACCTGGGTTTGTTGTCCATGCGGATGTTTACAGCTACACCTTTTGCATGTGAGAAAACCAGTGACGTTACGAGGATGCCACCCGGGGGTGGGCAATAAAAGTCATGTATGCTTGTTAAGAAATAAAATTCCAATAACATTTTGGAAGGAAAAACTATTTTCTTTTATTAAATTAACTGTGTGTGGATTTTTGTCTTGGGCAGACACAGTATGAGAGATGAGGAACACTACCATCACAATTAAAATTGCAGTGCAATGCTTGGGCACCGCATCACAAAAATGAATCTGTTTTTATTAGGCTTATTAAAAAGCATTAAACTAAAATAAATATTTTTGTGATTATTTATTTGATTATAATGAATTGATGATCATGAGTTTACACAAAACTGGTTATGATAGCGCGTCTAATAAAAGCTTAAAAAATATGTTTGGGAATCTATATCGACTAATTCAAATGACATGAAATCAGTAACCTAATCAGAGCATCTCTGTAAGCTCAACAATTTGACAGAGCATGAGACTCATCTCAGGAACACACATACATATGAACATACATAAGACAATACAATTATTGACACACTGGTTTTTACAGTAAAAGCTGTTTTCCCTCTAGTATAAAACTGTTAGTATCAGAATCAGAAAGAGCTTTATTGCCAAGTGTGCTTGCACACACAAGGAATTTACCTTGGTATTGAAACTTCCAGTGTACACATATAAATATAACAACAAGACATATAATTAAAATTAAGAATAAAATAAAAAATATAAAAAGTATAGGAC
The DNA here is from genome assembly GCF_019924925.1 of Ctenopharyngodon idella. NCBI lineage: Eukaryota > Metazoa > Chordata > Actinopteri > Cypriniformes > Xenocyprididae > Ctenopharyngodon > Ctenopharyngodon idella. The sequence goes on along the minus strand of NC_067229.1, from coordinate 46,482,846 downwards.
ACAGATAGGTTTTGTCAGAATAAACATATTTACAGATTATGAACATATGGGGGTTTTACTTAAAAGTAAAGTTGCTAGTAATGTGTCTTCAATAAAATAAGCAATCTTATTACTATTTTAGAGAAGTAATTAGTAATCTGTAATGGATTTTTCCTGAGTAACTTACCCAACCACAGACGAAGCAACATGTCCAGCGGCACTGATTACATCATAACCTAACAAAATAAAACATTTATTAGAACTTAACTAAATATTCTTGCTACAAGGATTCTTTCACCGGTTTTCAACAAAGAGAAATAAACAAAAGCTGTCCATAGCATTACCAAGCGATGGGTAAATGACGCATATGCCACCACTGTGGTAATGCACAATTCAGATTTTCATGGCCAAACCTACAAAAAAAAAAAAAAAAGTACACAACTAAAGTAAATTGAAACAAGAAAAAAATGTATCAGTAAGACTAGACATGGTTCAACAAAAAACAGGTGTGTAAACTATGTTGGAAGATTTTAAAATAAGTGCACGGTCTACCTGCACATTTGAATGAAAAGGTTCTGTGCCCGCATTAAACGGTGACTGCTCAGGTTCCCGACTACGCCTCTTCTACGCTTGAGACTTAAATAGCCAATAATAAATTAGAAACAAATATAAAAGCCAATCTAAACTAAAACTTTAATTTGACTAATTTTCAATTGGATGGGCACTGCCCACCCTTGCCCACACGTAGCCACGCCTCTGGAGCAAACATCTTTAAGACCAAGTCTTGGGGGAATCATTGGCATATTCAGTGCGGAGACAAAACAATAAAGCTCTGAAGTTCTTCGACTCTCGGCTGGTTTTACAGCAGAATCAGAATCATGGACAACTCCTCAAAGTGTTGCGCTTTCGATGCACCCATCTTGGACGAAGTCCTACCTCCTATACTATTCATCGAATTCATTTTTGGTCTTATGGGGAATGTCCTCGCCCTCTCAATGTTCTTCTTCCACAGGGACACCTGGAAGCCCAATTCTATTTATCTAGCTCACCTGGCTGTGGCGGATGCTGTGGTCCTTTTCTGCCTTCCTTTCAGGGCCGACTACTACCGCAGGGGCAAGGACTGGGTCTACGGAGATGCCTTCTGCCGTATTTTGCTGTTCCTTTTGGCCGCCAACAGAGCTGCTGGTATATTCTTCCTCACTGCCGTCGCCGTGGATCGATACCTGAAGATCGTCCACCCTCTAAACCGCATCAACCGCATGGGTCTGCGCTACGCCCTGTGGGTGTCTGTTGGCCTTTGGGGTCTCATCATAGCCATGACTGTCTACCTGTTAACAGACAAACATTTCTACTATCGAAACAACCGCACGCAGTGTGAGAGCTTCAACATATGTTTGGGACGCAATGCATTGTCTGATTGGCACAATTCATTCTACGTTATCCAGTTCTTTGTGCCCTCGTGCATTGTTAGCTATTGTACAGCTTGTATTACGTGGCAACTGAAAAGTAAGACGGTGGACACACAGGGCAAAATCAAGAGGGCAGTGCAGTTTATTTTAGCAGTTGCTCTGGTTTTCATTATATGTTTCTTCCCAAGCAACGTCTCTCGTATTGCAGTGTGGGTGCTGAAGAGCTGGCATAACGAGTGCCACTATTTCCGTGATGCAAATGTAGCTTTTTACACCACTGTCTGCTTTACCTACTTCAACAGCGTACTCAATCCCATCGTTTATTATTTCTCCAGCCCCGCGTTCAGTGGATCCCTCAAGAAACTCTATATGAAGCTTCTAGGAAAGAAAATGGAGGATGAGAACAATGAGAAGAACAATCATAGTTCTGTTACAGTATCAGCTAATGTCTCTTAAACAAGTGAAAATACACTATGTAGTTTTGAGATTAAAAAGTCACAGTTTATAATTCATAATATTTATTCTGATGTAAACATTAGCTACTGCATATTCATGTAAGCATCTATTTGTGACAGCCTTTATAAACATTCATAATATTTAGCAATATTCTGTGTCCTTGGCGTTAGTCTATGCTGCCTATTTATTTAAAATAATCAAAATCCACAGATGACTTTATTAATGCTTTAATAAATGTCTTTAATAGTTCTCTATGTCAGATAAGCAAATCAAGTTCTCTATGTCTAACACTATATGCAAATATTCAATGACAGTTTTTTATTGACTGTAATCTCTATCACTGCATGGCCCTATGTTGTTGTCGTATTTAGTGCATTTTTCCATGATAAAACACTATTTTATGTCACAGTTACTACATAAAAAGTTACTTAATAAATTAGGAATGATTTTTTATATGCCTTCACTTTTTAAGTAAACATTTAATTGAACCATAGTTAAGTCTTTGTGTGTTTGTGTATAACAAAACATTAATATTGCTAATTGTTATTTGTATTGTATTAAAATAATAATTAATATTGATTAGTAATTATACAAAATAAAATATTATTATGGATTTAAAATTAGTATTTATTATATTAATTTATTTGAATACTGTGAAAAGTTATTGATAATATCAATAATTGTTATGATTGTTTAAAGTCCTATGTAAACATATAAAATGCCTATGGATATTAACAAGGATTTTAATATTAAAAACTGAAATAGTAACATGTCGTTATGAAATATTGAATTAAAATCACGTTTTCATTCAGTGTTTTATAAACGTGTTACTGACAAAAGTAGCTACCAAATGACAAACCTATACATTACAAAGAACCTTTACAAGAAAAACACGCCCAAAGAACAAAAGACTTTGAATGGGTTTTTGTAGGACTATTTGGCGCAGGCGCGCTACCGGCCCAGCGGTCACTATGCGAGTCTGCGCGTGAACTGCCGGCGAGCTTGTCTGGTAGTGCGCGCGGACACCCGGAGCAGAGTCAAAGATGATATCGAACGCGTTATGGCCGCTATCGAGAACGTGCGAAAACAGTAGAGAAAAAGCACAGAGAATTAATTTATATGGGTCATTTTTGAGCGTAATTTCTAAGTGAACTCGAGCACACGCCAGGTGCTGTGCGCGCACCCGACACCATACACTAAAAATGACTGTTTTGAGGGTGATTTCAAAAGTTTTTGATGAAGATGAAGTGGGTTGAACCCCAGAAGCCGTTTCTCTCTTTAGTTTGGCGCACTGTGATGTGTAGCATCTGTGCGTTTTGGGGGATGAAAGACTATATAACTCACCTGTGCACGCGAGAGTCACAGTCGCTGTAACACAGTGAGTTGAAATGCAGCTCTTTACATGAAATAAAACTGAACCACTGTTGCCAACTAATTTTCAGAGGACGTTTCTGAAGGCAGATCGATTTGGTGCTATAAGTTAGTGTTGCCAACTAATTTCCAGGGGAAGTTGATAAAGGCGGGCCGATTTGTTGTTAAATGACGATGTGATGTCATTGCGTCATGACGCCACCGCGTAACCATGACGCAAAACTGCGTTATTGCGTAGAATACACATAAAAATGTGGTTTTAAATATATTTAGATTTGTTCATAATATATATATATATATATATATTACTTGTAAAAGTAATTCAAACAAGATCTTTATGATCAGATATTTTCATTTTTATTATTATAATTTTTAAATACAACATTGAAATATTGAACAGTTACACATTTGTGGACAATTACATTTTCCTATTTTCTTATTAACTAGTAAAGCTACACATTTTGAACAATTATAGTTTTAAGCTGTATTGGTAGTTACTAATAAAAGTCTGTAAAAATAGGGCACAATGTACTGTGTTAATATGAAGGAATTATCAGGTGTTTTACTTTTATTTTAAATTACGCATTGCATTTTGTGTTTTAGGGTTACAGCTTACAGATAAATGTCCTAGCACACAATGACCTTTTCCATTTTTCTACATAATTTTTCTTACAGTGTACCTAACTGAACAACAGTTATAGGTACAATCTAATAACATGCTGTATTATAAATTAACAATTATTATTGAGAAATTGCAACTAGCAACTTAATTCACATTTGGTGTGTGTATACTATTAGGCATCTAGCTGATAATATGGGCAGCAACACATTTGATGGATCATTTTGGTAATAGGTTGTACTAGAGATTTTTGTGATAAATTTTACTTTCAGTGCCCATTTAGAGAATATAATAGAGTGATAAAGGCCATCCCGGCACCCATGAAAACAATGATTCAACAATCTGTAATGCACTCTAGTATTATCTCAGAAATGAGACCACTCTGTATTGAAGGTATACGTTTAAATAGCAAACAGTTCACAAATAAGTTTATCAGAAATGTGTTATCCATACCTAGTCAATTTAAAAGAAAATATGTTCTTCAAGATTTCACTGATGAAGAGGCTAAAAAAAAATAAAAATAAGGAAGGAAAACTTATCTATCCCAGTCTTTTCTAATGCCAAAGAAGTGACATTTAAAATCTTGAATGGCATTTACCCATCTAATTGCTTTTAAATTCCTGTTTGATATTATGCTGAAATAAACTATGCAAAAGCATAGTTTGCATAGTTTATTTCATACAGAAATAAACTATGCAAAAGTGGCAGCCCTTCTGGCACACCGAATTTACTCACTCATTTTCATGCACTCCTTCAAGTGGACTATATTAGTGCAGTAAATTTGGGAATAGTGAATAAGGATATAGGGGGCAATTTTGAACACAGCTCTTCAGGATTACTAGAAAGTTGCAGGTAGGTTAGTTTAATCAAGTTTGGAGGTAAATTCTGCAGGAAAATTGATTTTCGAGAACCAGAGTTGAGAATCCCTGCTGGTATAGATGGTATTCGAAACGCCGTATCTGAGTTCTACCAGCTGAAATAAATCTAATGAATCACAGTTGTGTTTTATTTTCACAGGGAGTTGTAACTCCACCACTTCAGAGACCTCAACAAGCAAAAAAGATACACAGTTATTAGAGGAGAAGGAGTCGCCATCAGACACCTCGACAAACACTCAGGTGAAAGCATCACTTACCTTCAAAACTGAAGAATATAATTGAGAATGGAAATGACAAAAGACAAAAGTGTTTCAGAGTAAAACTGTGAAGTGAACAAAATTATCATTGAAAAACTAATCATAAATGAAATACAGAGAATACAATCTTAATTTCAAACCTTGATGTGAGTGTTAAATCTGCATTTAAAGTGCCCCTATTATGGAATTTTTTGAAAATGACCTTTCATGTAGTGTGTAACATAGCTCTAAGTGAATGAAAACATCCTGCAAAGTTTTAAATCTGAAAGTGCACCGTATATAAAGTTATTGTCTCTCAAAAGTAAGAGTCGACTGAGTCAATTAAACGAGCCGTTTGTTGTGACGTCAAGACGAAACATTAGCATATTGCCCGCCCACTTATTGCGCACACAGACACCAGGGAAAATTTGAATCCCCTCAAACACTGCAGCGTGGATACTGGATAGCATCATGTCGAGAAGACGCTGTGCTCTACAATGTGAAGGTTAAAAAAAATGTTCACCGCCCAAGGACGAGCATGTGAAGAATCAGTGGTTGAAATTCATCTTTACAACGATACCACAGCAGTAAGCCCGAACCTTGTGCTGTGTTCTCGACAATGACGACTTCTTCTTCAACCTAAATGCGTTAAACGAGGGATTCACAGCCGGTAGTTGAGTCATTCCACGAAACCGGTACGATTTGGACTTACACATTTTTAGATTTTTTACCAAAATATATTATTTTTCTGAACACCCCACAAAATTAATGACATATTTAACTTTCAGAAAAACATATTTTCCCATCTCCGGCATCAAATCACTATTATTATTGGTCATTATTTTAAGTTATGGACACTATGGGAGCTCTCTGAATATTGTTTGTGATAAAATCAACATTTTCCTATTAATCAGATGTCCCTCACACTAATTCTGCAATTGCAAATATAAAAGTTACATAAAATCTCACACTTTTGCTATACTAAAGCCTGAAATGGGCACTTTTTGTGACCGCAACCTCATCATTTTTTATCAAAGGCTTAACTTCAGAATTTGAACTAAAATCAGTATTCTTATGATTGCTCTGAACATTTCAGACAGAATTCAACTAACTTTAAATTACTTTTTCATAAACTTAAAGGATTAGTTCACTTTGATATAAAATTTTCCTGATAATTTACTCACCCCCATGTCATCCAAGATGTTCATGTCTTTCTTTCTTCAGTCAAAAAGAAATTAAGGTTTTTGATGAAAACATTCCAGGATTATTCTCCTTATAGTGGACTTCAGTGGTCTCCAAACGGTTGAAGGTCAAAATTACAGTTTCAGTGCAGCTTCAAAGGTTAAACGATACCAGACGAGGAATAAGGGTCTTATCTAGCGAAACGATCGGTCATTTTTGAAAAAAAATGTAAATGTATATGCTTTATATAAACAAATGATCGCCTTCCAAGTGCTTCCGCCAAAACTGTACTTTCGTATTCTTCAAAAAGCTTACGCTGTATGTCCTACGCCTTCCCTATTCTACTTACGGAAAAAATTTAACTGGCGCTGCGTTTGTTCCGTAAGTAGAATAGGGAAGGTGTAGGACATACAGCGTAAGCTTTTTGAAGAATACGAAAGTACAGTTTTGGCGGAAACACTTGGAAGGTGATCATTTGTTTATATAAAGCATATACATTTACATTTTTTCCAAAAGTGACCAATCGTTTTGCTAGATAAGACCCTTATTCCTCGTCTGGGATAGTTTAGAGCCCTTTGAAGCTGCACTGAAACTATAATTTTGACCTTCAACTGTTTGGAGATCATTGAAGTCCACTATAAGGAGAATAATCCTGGAATGTTTTCATCAAAAACCTTAATTTCTTTTCGACTGAAGAAAGAAAGACATGGACATCTTGGATGACATGGAGGTGAGTAAATTATCAGGAAAATTTTATATGGAAGTGAGCTAATCCTTTAACAAAAAAAAATAATAATAAAAATGTAGGTGTGACAGGGTCGTGATTTTTTGCCCAAATTGTCCACTGCTCTAAATCTAGTGAATAAATGGAGAGCGCATGGCATGCATGATATTAAGAAATCATGAATAATGTTGAAATAACAAAGATAATTTTCACAGGTAATAGTTTTCTATCTTTAATTGGTGTAACGGGGTTGAGTCGTTAAGCTTGACAAACACAATTTCACAACATAATTTAGTTATAATTATTAAAGAAGGTGGTAACTTGCCTGTGTCTGCTCACAATGTTGTTCAGAAGACTTCTATGATATCACTTCCTATTAATGATGTCACATAAGTATCAGTTCATTATTTTTATAGGGGGAGAATGGTTTGTGTAACGGGGTTGAGGGGTTACTGAGGTACAGAACTAAATGATGTGATTTTAATGAATAATCATGAATTTACTTAGGAAAAAAAAACATTACCAGCAAAAAAGCACAGATGGATATTTATGGGAATGGCAAAATGAATGGACTTTTTTTTCATTTTATTATTCATATCCCAAGTACACTTTCATAGAAGGCCTTGAGGGACATGACAAAATAGGTGGTGTCAACTGAAAAAAACAAAATAATTTCTAATATGAAGATAAAATGTATGTCATGTTTTTAAACATTATTAAAGTAGACATTTCAATTAATACAAAAAGCTTTTAAAAATATATATTTGGTGACCCAATAGATAAAATACACTGAAAAGGGTCAGAGGGACTCAAATCGTACCGGTTTCGTGGAATGACTCAGTTACTGAAGGATGGGTCAGTACCCAGTTTATTTGGACCAGCTTCTTCCTCCTCCGAATCACAACCTCTAAGTATGATTAATAATTGTTGCTGTTATGTTCCCTGTAGCATGCCAAAGACTATAGAATAACACAAGACCCCTCACTCCTGTCGTTCTGAATGGGAGAAATTGCAACGCGCAATATGGCGGAATAAGTCCTGCCTTCTAAATAAGAGCCAATCGCCGATTGGTAAAGACATCGAGTCGCTGCAGTGGCCGTTAGAAGCTCCGGTTCCTATAGAAACAGTCAGACGTGCGCCTCAGAAATGAGACAAGAGACGCGCACTTTAGGACTGCGCATGCGCATTAGCTTGATCCGGCCTGAAAAATAAATTTTTTTGTCATGATTTGAGCGTTTAGAAACAAAATTTATGAGACAGTTGTTGTCAGATTTCATTGGTGATTTCAATTATGAAATTTAATCGAAAACTTGGCAAACAGCTTTGGAGAATTTGATGTTTCCCCATTCAAAGAAATAAAAGCTGGCCTCCGAGTGAAATGACTTGTCTTAAAGGGACTTTGAGCATGCACAATACGTATTTAGTTGTATGTGTTGTCTACGCTCTGCGCAGCTTGTAGGTCTCCGGCTAACCAGCTAACAGCAATATGTGTTCGCTTGCAATTGTCTAGGAATGTCTCAAATGTTTGTCATTGTTATTACTTTGAGTTATGATAAAGAATAGAGCAATACATTGGTGTACAACTGCAGTGCTTTATCAATACGACCAATTACTGCAGATTAGCGTCACACAAAGGAGGGGTTTGGAAAAATGAATCCTTGAGCGAATCGTTTGGGAGTCATTGAGCAAATAAGGTAAAAATAAATGCATATTATAAGACAATGAAAGTGTTTTTTGACCTTGCATGCATGTAAACCTGTTGTTGGGGACTCCCAAAACAAAAATAGGAACTTTTCAAATGCCATAATAGGGGCACTTTAAATTCCTGTTGATAAAATTTTTCTTGTTTGAATATACTTTAGTTGTGTACTGTTTTTTGTTTGTTTGTTTTTTGTAGGTTTGGCCTCATATATGAGGATATATTCATGTATGGTTTTAAGGGTTTAAAATAAGCGCACAGTCTACCTGCACCAATTGAATGAAAGAGAGACCAAACAATAAAGATCTGAAGTTCTTCGACTCCCGGCTGGTTTTACAGCAGAATCAGAATCATGGACAACTCCTCAAAGTGCTGCGATTTCAATACACCCATCTTGGACAAAGTCCTACCTCCTATACTATTCATTGAATTCATTTTTGGTCTTATGGGGAATGTCCTCGCCCTCTCGATGTTCTTCTACCACAGGGACACCTGGAAGCCCAGTTCTGTTTATCTAGCTAACTTGGCTGTGGCGGATGCTGTGGTCCTTTTCTGCCTTCCTTTCAGGGCCGACTACTACCGCAGGGGCAAGGACTGGGTCTACGGAGACGCTCTCTGTCGTATTTTGCTGTTTCTTTTGGCCGCCAGCAGAGCTGCTGGTATATTCTTCCTCACTGCCATCGCCGTGGATCGATACCTGAAGATCGTCCACCCTTTCAACCGCATCAACCGCATGGGTCTGCGCTACGCCCTGTGGGTGTCTGTTGGCCTTTGGGGTCTCATCATAGCCATGACTGTCTACCTGTTAACAGACGAACATTTCTACTCTCTAAACAACCACACGCAGTGTGAGAGCTTCAACATATGTTTGGGACGCAATGCATTGTCCGACTGGCACAATATATTCTACGTTATCCAGTTCTTTGTGCCCGCATGCATTGTAATCTATTGTACAGCTTGTATTACGTGGCACCTGAAAAGTAAGACGGTGGACACACAGGGCAAAATCAAGAGGGCAGTGCAGTTTATTTTAGCAGTTGCTCTGGTTTTCATTATATGTTTCTTCCCAAGCAACGTCTCTCGTATTGCAGTGTGGGTGCTGAAGAGCTGGCATAACGAGTGCCACTATTTCCGTGATGCAAATGTAGCTTTTTACACCACTGTCTGCTTTACCTACTTCAACAGCGTACTCAATCCCATCGTTTATTATTTCTCCAGCCCCGCGTTCAGTGGATCCCTCAAGAAACTCTATATGAAGCTTCTAGGAAAGAAAATGGAGGATGAGAACAATGAGAAGAACAATCATAGTTCTGTTACAGTATCAGCTAATGTCTCTTAAACAAGTGAAAATACACTATGTAGTTTTGAGATTAAAAAGTCACAGTTTTATAAAAGTCCATCGTTTATTATTTCTCCAGCCCCGCGTTCAGTGGATCCCTCAAGAAACTCTACTTGAAACTTCTAGGAACTCTAAAAAAGAATTCAGAGGCTTTGTAATCATCACAGTAGGCTAATAATTATCTTTATTAAGTTAATAAAATTTCTGAATATTATTTACTTGATGGTTTGAGGTGAACATACCAAAATAATTGCCTAAAAACCCAACAGTTAATTTTTTCTAAAATTTAGTTATACTTAAGATTTTTTTTCACTAAAAGAATTTAGTATTTGACTAACAAATTATCTTTTTAAAAAAATATATTTAATATTTTTGTTAAATTTCTATCAAAATATTTGAGAATGAGAAATTAAACTGATCTGTTTCATGAATTATTACTTAAAGGGTTAGTTCACCCAAAAATGAAAATAATGTCATTTATTACTCACCCTTATGTCGTTCTCCAGACCTTCGTTAATCTTCGTAACACAAATTAAGATATTTTTGTTTAATTCCGATGGCTCAGCGAGGCCTGCATTGACAGCAATGATACTTCCTCTCTCAAGATCCATTAAGGTACTAAAAACATATTTAAATCAGTTCATGTGAGTTCAATGGTTCTACCTTAAAGCGACTAGGATACTTTTTGTGCGCCAAAAAAAACAAAATAACTACTTTTTAACAATATCTAGTGATGGCCGATTTCAAAACACTGCTTCGGAGCGTTATGAATCTTTTGAGTCGAATCAATGATTCGGATCACGTATCAAACCGCCAAACTGCTGAAATCACGTGACTTTGGCGCTCCGAACCACTGATTCGATTCATAAAGCTCCTGGCTTCATGAAGCAGTATACCATTGTTGTCTATGCAGGCCTCGCTGAGCCATCGGATTTAATAAAAAAATATCTTAATTTGTGTTCCGAAGATGAACGAAGGACGGGTGTAGAACGACATGAGGGTGAGTAATAAATGACATTATTTTCATTTTTGGGTGAACTAACCCTTTAATATTATTAATCTTTAACACACATGTAAAAAATGGAGTAAGTTTACTCAATGGATTTTATGCACAAATGCTGCTTACGTATTTCCGTTAGAATCTCAGGCCCCGTTTACACTAGTGCGTTTTCGTTTTAAAACGCATAAGTTTTGCTACGGTTACGCCTGTCGTTTACACTACTCCGGCATTTTTACGCCGGGGTTGCGTTTGGACCAAAACGGAGACTTTTGAAGACGATGGCGTGGCTGCCCATGTTCACTCTGCGTATTCCTTGACGACCGTGTAAACAATAACATGGAGACTGAACCAAAGACTTTACTTTGTTTCAGCACAATGCCCTGAAAGGGTTAGTTCACCCAAAAAATGAAATTTCTGTCATTAATTACTCACCCTCATGTCGTTCCAAACCCGCAAAACCTTCATTCATCTTCGGAACACAAATTAAGATATTTTTGATGAAATCCGAGAGTTTTTTTTTTCATCTCCCATAGAAATCAAAGAAATTACCACATTCTAGTTCCAGAGAAGTAGTAAAGACATTGTTAAAATGGTCAACGTGACTACAGTGGTTCAACCTATAGTATGACTTATTATGACACATGACCCCTCTAAACTATAACTCTGGTCAAGACAGAAGAAACATTTTATGTTCCTGGTAGGTATAGGTAGCCTTTGCTGTGACACATATTTTAATATGTCCTAACACAATGACTAGTGCAGTTCTTTTGAACCTGTTTTCTTTTGAATCTGTTATAATCTCTTAAAGATTCTATGATTAAGAGAAATTTAATTTACATCAATGAACAGAAGTTAGTCAGCACTTTGTTTTCTCTGTACACCTCTCTCACACCTCTCTCTCTTAAAAATTATTTACACAGGTCAGGTGGACACAACTATTTCGGGATGTTGGTGATTATTATGGGATGTCAATGAACCGGAAATTGTGCTTATATGATAAAAAGAAGTGGGATGGCTTTTTGATAATTCACTCATTTGTTTATCCAATCAATTTTGAAAGTCTTTGTTTGCTGAAAAACTAATATGTTTGATTTGACTGAATAAATACTCATTACCAGTTTTATTTGGAGCTCTCTTGGTAGCTCTTTGAAGTATGTTTATGGCTGTAAGAGAGACTACCCTGATTTTCAATTTTCATAAATAAATTTAGTTTGATAATTTGACTGTTGAATTGCCTGACTTTAATCTTATAGGTAAATTTCCACCACAGTTCTCATGCAACTACACCGAAAGTTGCTTTACTTTAGAAGTCTTGATAATATGAAACACATACTGTCATTTGGTGCATATTGCTGATGTTTTCTGTCAGTTATTTTAATGGCCCTTAAATGTTCCTGTACAAGTTTGATAAAGACATAAATTACAAATTGTAATTATGGCAATTAATTAGGTTATATTTAAAGTTATGAGGTTACAAGGTGAAATTTAAGCTTTAGTGTATATAGTTTGGTTGCAGAAATACACATAAGAGGAACTGAAGTTTCATATAATTATTCAAAATATTGGTCCATTGATCTTTAGTGAAAAGTTTTTAAAACATTAAATTTAGAAACTATGGCAACTCCCTTAACAGCATTCAAATGTAATAACATTTCAGTAACACTTTATTTAAAGCTTTTATATATAATGCATTATAAAGGATTTTTTTTAATGCATTAATTATTCCTTGTAATGCCCCTTATAATGCTTATGGTCTCATGAATAATTATAACCACTAAGCCAGTATGTATGTTTTATTTAATCTATAAATTCATTACTGTGCTTTAATTCATTTTATTTAATGCAAAACAACATACAGGGACGCAATTTGAGTCACCTAAATGAGTGTTGCGTCTGTCTTTTCGCGTGATTGAAACCCGTGATGGCTTGCATAAACACATGACTTTATTCCTGAAGATAATGAATATAATTAATTTGGATGATAAAATGTTCTCAGAACTGTGCACTGTTTGACCTATAATAGCCCTTTTTACAAGATGTAATATAAGTCTCTGGTGTCCCCATGTGTCTGTGAAGTTTCAGCTCAAAATACCCCACAGATCATTTATTATAGCTTGTCAAATTTTCCCCTATTTGGGTGTGAGCAAAAACACGCCGTTTTTGTGTGTGTCCCTTTAAATGCAAATGAGCTGCTGCTCCCGGCCCCCTTTCCAGAAGAGGGCGGAGCTTTAAAGGCTCACGCTTCGGTTGCTCAACAACAACAAAGCTGGAGAATCTCACACAGCCAAAATGACGATTCGGTGTTCAGCCTTACATTGTTCAAACCGGAGTCAGACACGGAGTCTGAATGAAACTGGACGTTTCTGAATGGTTAGTGGATAAATATATGTAGTTGCTGTGGAGTTGATTCAGCTCATCGACTAGCATGTGCCGTCATGTTAATCTTTTGAGCAAATCCAGCGTTGAATTGACCCTCGTTTGTGAAGCAGTCCGGTGTAAAATGACGGCAACAACACTCTACTACAACAACACTTCCTCTTCTCTAAAGCAGCCCAACATGGCCTCGCCCCCTTTGTTGTGTGTTCTCAGGGGCGGGGTTTATGTAAATTTTGGGGTTTGTGATGTCACCAACCTGGGAAGAAGCTTGTTGTAGTCCCTACCAGCCATTTGTTGTGGTCCTTAAAAAGCGATTTCTGTAAAAGAAAATATCTCCCTTTGCATTGAGCTTTGAGCGTCGTAACTTTGCAGATGTTGTTTATGCTCAAATAGCAACATTACACACTAACTAAAGTTAAAAAAGTCAAATCATAATCAACCACCCCTTTAAGTTCACCCGCAGAGCGCGAGAGTCCATCTCAGGCACAAGAACCAGCACTGATACGATGGAAATGGGATAACAGACCAGTTGATTAAACTTGAATTAAATGTAGGCAAAATTGTATAGACGTTAAAGCGGTATTAAATATGCTGTATTGCTGTACTCACTGAGAATAAAGGCCAATGTCATGTATACCTGTGGAGTGTATTTTACAAAGGTTTAGAGAAAATTAATAGTTAATATTACTCATAAATATTGTTTTTTAAATGTCTTTCCCCAATTATTTCTACTCAGTTTTATTTGTTATGGCACCAAATGCAGTTACTCAGAGCTACTTAATTTTTTTTACTTACATTTACTCAGTTCATTTATAAGTAATTGATTTCACTGCTTTAAAATTTACTCAATATTTTTAAGTGTAAAAATTTGACATTAAAAAGTCACATGGTTTATAGCTGCTACTGCATATTCATGTAAGTCTATCTTTAACAACCTCCATAATCATTTGTAATATTTATCAATATTCTCTGTCCTTGGTGTTAGCTCTGTCAATTTATTTAAAATAATCACCACAGATGACTTCACTAATACTTTAATAGATGTCTTTAATAGTTATGATTATTTAATTGTAAAAATCAAAATGAACACTATATGCAAATATTCAATGACAATGTTTTTTATTGACTGTAATCTCTATCACTGCATGGCCCTATGTTGTTGTCGTATTTACTGCATTTTTCCAAGATAACAACTATTTTAAATCACAATTACTACATAAAAAGTCACTTGATTTTTTTTATATGTCTTCACTTTTTTTAAGTAAACATATTTCATTGAAGTATAGTTAAGGCAAGCCTTTGTGTCTAACAAAACATTAATATTGCTAATTCTTATTTGTACTGTATTAATATTGCATTATATCTTTTATTAGATATAAAATAAAATATTATGGATTTAATATTAGTATTTATTATATTAATTTAATACTGTTAAAAGTTATTGATAATATAAAAAATATCAATAATTGTTATGATTGTTTAAAGTGTGGATATTAATATGGATTTTAATATTGAATATTTAAATAGTAAATATTTAATGTCGTTATGAAATACTGAATTAAAATCACGTTTTCATTTAGTGTTTTATAAACGTATTGTCTTACTGATAAAAGTAGCTACCAAATGACAAACCTATGCATTAAAAAGAACCTTTACAAGATTTCGTTAATTATTACACGCAAAATGTGCGGATGAAAAACACGCCGAAAGAACAAAAGACTTTGAATGGGGTTTTGTAGGACTCGCTCGTTGTGTATTTGGCGCAGGCGCGCTCCCGGCCCAGCGTTCACTGTATGTGAGTGTGTGCGCGCATTGTGTGTGTGAACTGCCGGCGAGCTTAAAAATATTATCGAGCGGCGGGAATGTCTGGCAGGTCAGTGCGCGCGGAGACCCGGAGCAGAGCCAAAGATGACATCAAACGCGTTATGGCCGCTATTGAGAAAGTGCGAAAATGGTAAGATCGCGGGAAAAGCCCTGTTTGTTCCACCGGAGAAAAAAATGCGCTTGTGGGGGAGGAGAGAGAAAGAACAAACGAGAAGGACAGAGAGTGAAATTATATGGGTCATTTTTGAGCGCAATTTCCAAGTGAACTCGAGCGCACGCCAGGTGCTGTGCGCGCACCCGACACCATACACTAAAAATGAATGTTTTGATGCGGATTTCAAAGGTTTCTGATGGAGATGAAGTGGGTTGAACCCAGAAGCCATTTCGTTGCAGTCACATGAAGCCATTTCTCTCTGCAGTTTGGCGCACTGTGATGTGTAACATCTGTGCGTTTTGGGGGATGAAAGACTAGATAAACTCACCTGTGCACGCGAGAGTCACAATCGCTCTAACACACAGTGAGTTGAAATGCAGCTCTTTACATCAAATAAAACTGAACACATGGAGCGCTGTGGGGGCTGGGACAGGGAAGTTAGCGACTGCATGCCTGATATTTCATTATCAAGATTAAAGCAACATTTAAAAGATGTCTTTTATGTAAGATTGTTATTTTTATACATTTTAAACTAATGTTTACCTGTATTTATTTTCATTTAATAAAAAAATATGTACATATTTGGAGTGCAAGCATTTGATGATATGAAGCACAACATTTTACCTTGTTTTTCCTGTGCAATAATGCATTTGTTTTTTGATTCCGTCTTTTTTTATTGGATGTGTGCTGTTTTTTTAATTGTCTAATTTCATTATATATATTATTTGTGTTGAATATGGCCCTTGCTATCATCATATATTATATGGTATGCTATTTTAACAGTACTTCTGTTGCAAAAAAAAAAAAAAAAAAGTTCATAAGTGTATTTTACTTAAAGTCAACGCAAAATCAATAATGACCCATTTACTTTCTTAATACGCAATGAAAATATTTGCCTTTTTAAATCAGAATACGAGTTCCTCTTAATGATTTTCCTTTTCTGCTGATGTCAGCTATTGAATAATGTTTACTAGTAGTCAAATAGCCATTGAAGTACTTCTGTCCATGCTTCAGATCTTTTTCTTTTTTTTTCACAGGGAGAAAAAATGGGTGACGGTTGGAGACACTTCACTACGTATCTTCAAATGGGTCCCAGTGACTGAAACAAAGTCAGATGATGTAAGTGTGCAACTGACTATTGTGTATTGCTTCCTTTTATGAAGTTGTAGTTCATCGATATTCTGTCTGGCCTCTTTTCTGCTTTACAGAAGAACAAAAAGAAGAAGGGCAGAGAGGAGAAATACGGATCGGAGGTGACGACTCCAGAGAACAGTTCCTCTCCGGGAATGATGGACATGCACGGTCAGTCAGAGGAAGCGTCTCTTAAAGGATTAGTCCACTTTTAAATGAAAATTTTCTGATAATTTACTCACCCCCATGTCATCTAAGATGTCCATGTCCTTCTTTCTTCAGTCGAAAAGTAATGAAGGTTTTTGATGAAAACATTCCAGGATTTTTCTCCATATAGTGGACTTCAATGGTCTCCAAATGGTTGAAGGTCAAAATTACAGTTTCAGTGCAGCTTCAAAGGGCTTTAAACGATACCAGACGAGGAATAAGGGTCTTATCTAGAGAAACGATCGGCCATTTTCTAAAAATTTTTTAAACGTATGCGCTTTATATAAAAAAGCGCCAAAACCGCACTTCCGTATTCTTCAAAAAGCTTACGCTGTATGTCCTACGCCTTCCCTATTCTACTTACGGAAAAAACAGAACTGGCGCCGCGTTCGTTCCTTAAGTTGAATAGGGAAGGTGTAGGACATTCAGCGTAAGCTTTTTGAAGAATACGGAAGTGCGGTTTTGGCAAAAAATTTTGGAAAATGACCGATCGTTTCTCCAGATAAGACCCTTATTCCTCGTCTGGTATCGTTTAAAGCTCTTTGAAGCTGCACTGAAACTGTAATTTTTACCTTCAACCGTTTGGAGACCATTGAAGTCCACTATATGGAGAAAAATCTTCGAATGTTTTCCTCAAAAACCTTCATTTCTTTTCGACTGAAGAAAGAAAGACATGAACATCTTGGATGACATGGGGATGAGTAAATTATCAGGAAATTTTAATTGGAAAGTGAACTAATCTTTAACCATGCCAACATTTTAAGGATGTGCATAACATAATTTGACAGCATTGACCCTTAAATGGCAAGCTGCGGTTTCTTTTATAGATGAGAACAGTAATCAGAGCTCAATAGCCGATTCCTCTCCGGTGAAGATGGAGAACAGCTGTAGCACGAGCCCGACACCAGAGGCCACTGCTGCTGCTCACGCTGATGGAAACAAGTGCAAGGCAGAACATACGCCATCCCCTGACAAAGGTGCGAAATCCACTGTGATCACACAAATAAATCTCATGCTTACACAAATCAGTGTATTAAGGCTTTTGGAGATCACACAAAATTAATGGAGCTTGACTTTGGTTATTTATTCGTATAGATCAGGGGTTCTCAATTCTGCCCCACTTTTTTGCAGAATTTAGCTCCAAATCTAAATGCACCTGAACAAGCTAATGAAGGGCTGTGTCTGAAATCGCCCCCTATACCCTTAAATAGTGCACTATTTGAGGGGACAGCCATTCGTAGTGGTGTCCCAAACTATAGTGGACGTTATCAAGTGCACTCATTCAATCCCATAATGCAGCAGAATAATGAGTGTACAACTGATGTACACTCAAAGACTGCATCTGAAAACTGAAAAATGTTGCCTTCGGAGGACGCATTCCAAGGTAGGAAGGCATCAAGGCACGTCCGAATCCAAAGTTAGCTTCACTTCCTGTCTCCTGAGATACCTTCATCTGATCAATTTTTGAAGGCAGCATAGATGTATCCTTTACTGCCTTTGATATCCCACAATCCTGTGCTTTCCATTCTGTGAGAGTTGAGCTAAAAAATAAAGATGGCATCTGAAAGTTGCGGTTGGTGGTCAGTTTGTGTGTAAGGCCGTGTGTCCACCAAAGCGTTTTTTCCAGCGGGTAGCGTACTTTTCAAATTGTTTTCAATGGGAGCGTCGCGTTTTTTTAAACGGCAGGAGCGTAACGAGGCGCTGAGCGTTTTTTTTTACCGGTCGCCTCGAGTTGAAGAATGTTAAACTGCGCTCATCACTGTCACTTTTTAGCCAGCCGTCCAATCAGAGAGGAGGTCGATGTTGTACAAATACAACATCGACCGACTGTCACAACATTCTTGCTGTGCAATGACGTCAACAAGCAGAGAACGGAGCAAAATGGATGAGAAATTAATATTGCTGGTCTGCGAACATACATAGCAAGTACTCTACATTGTGTCGACATTTTAAGGGTCCGTTTACACGACACCGTTTTCAATTAAAAACATAAAACTTTTAATGCATTTTGGCTGTTCATTTACACGACAACGCCGTTTTGAGTGCCTGAAAATGCAAGCTTTTGAAAACGGGTTTCAAAGTGCAAGTTTTTTAAAACAGTCTCCGTGTAAAGGCGGGTGCACACTCTGCGATTTTGGCCACGATTTGGTTGTCTGAGACAAATTTTGAGAATCCTAAAAGATTCCTATAATCCTAGGCAAAATTAATCTGTAGTCTTTGATCGCCAGTTTGACATGTTCACCAACAGCTGATTAATGACTGTTGCGATCAAATTTTACCTCCGACGAAATTCTGGCAGTGTCAGAAGATTTGGCGCACAGTCCTGCAGTGTGAATTCTCCTACGACAAACGTCAAATCGTCTTCGTTTTTCAAGATAAGCCGTGATCAAAATTAACACTAGAGATTTCTTTGTTAGCCACCATTTCAGTCTCGCGTGTAATGCAGCTCACTGTCACCGAATGTGTGTGGGGTGATGATGTAAAACTCTGGACAAGTTTTCAAGCGCGCGTCCGTTTTTTAACGCGTCTTGATCAATCGTAAAGGACTATTATAAATCGCACAGTGTGCACCCAGCTTAAACTACAAAAACGTGAATCTGTGGAAATGATGATATCATGCACATGCGTATTACATGTTCAGTCTATGGTGTTTCATCGCCATCTAATGGCCTGGCAGCAGAATACAGTGTTTTTAGTCATTTTCGCAAATCCGTGTGAATGTGGGGATCGTTTTGACAATGGTGTTGTCTGTACGCAGAAAACTCAAAGGAAAAACTTCTCCATTTTAAGCATATTGTTGTTGTGTAAACGTATAATTAGTCTGAAACAAATTATCTGCGAAATCAGTTACAAGTAACAGTGCCGCGGATATTGAGTATCTAGCGTTTTCAGCTGGCTAAAAATGCTTTTGGCCTAAATGTACGTTTTTGACCATTGTTTTTCACTTTTGATGTCATTTCTAGCGAGAAATTACTATTGTAGTAATTAAATATTCGCTTAGTTATCACCTCAATCAGCTTGCACTATTTTGCTGTAGATCATTAAACGGTTAGACTGTCTGAAATCAGTTTCGTGAGGTGCCTTCATGCGCAAACACTGCCTGCAAAGTCATTGCCTGATAGGGCAGCGAGGCAACAAGTCAGCTGACTAAGTTGCAGCCAACGGCTAGAGAATACCCATAATGCACTGCGAGAGTCGTGCTGAATGAATTTTCCGTGTCTCGCCAGAAAATGGCGTCTGCAGCTAAATCATGCATCCATTCATTTTCCAAACCGCTGGTCCAATGTGGGTACAGTGTAATATCATACGGGAATAAATTCCTTTTTATTTGGTTATTAAATTGTTTAATTAAGGTTTAAACATGCTGGTTTCCATGACAGAGTTCAAGATAAATCTTTTCATTACTACTGGAGCTGCCAGTTTGCTAAGTTTCAAATGATAGTTTGTGCTTGCTGTTTAACAATGCAAAAGTGGCAACCCTTCCGGCGCACTCATGTGTCCCAAAATTTACTCACTCGTTTTCATTCACTCCTTCAAGCGAACTATATTAGTGGAGTATTGTTGGGAATAATGAATGAGGGTACGGGGACGATTTTGAACACAGCTAAGGTCTTCAGGACTATTAGAAAGTTGCAGGTAGGTTAGTTTAATCGAGGTTGGAGGTAAATTCTGCAGGAAAGTGGATTTTGAGGGCCAGAATTAAGAATCCCTGCTGGTGTAGATGGTATTCGAAACGCTGTATCTGAGTTCTACCAGCTGAAATACAGTAAATGTAATGAATCACGGTTGTGTTTTATTTTCACAGGGAATTGTAACTCCACCACTTCAGAGACCTCAACAAGCAAAAAAGATACTCAGTTATTAGAGGAGAAGGAGTCGCCATCAGACACCTCGACAAACACTCAGGTGAAAGCATCACTTACCTAACAAAATAATCGAGACTGGAAATGACTTGAGAAAATGACTAAATGTTCTGTTTGTTTGTGTGCTGTTTTAGGAAAGTGAAGATGGTTCTCCACCCACAAAGAAAAGCAAAGTAGAATCATCTTCTCAGGACTTGGATGACTAAAGCTGACTAGTTTGCCTCCACGTATTTTAAACACGTCACTGTCACAAACCAATGAGGAAAAGCGTCCCACTCAACAAACTATTCCTGATCTTCAAGTAGAGCTTCACCCTGTTCTTCATCTTCTCACATGGAGTGGACGTTTGCAGACGTCACTGTGCTGGTGAACTGAGGCCGAAAGACTGACCTGATCCTGTGAGACACCTCCAGCCTCGCTCCATCAAACTCATGCACGACATACAGCGTTAGTTTAACAGTGACGAGAGTGAATGCGCTGCATAGATTTGTCAAGATGAAAGATGGATTTGCTGCTGTGATCATCTTCGTTTTAAGTCATTTATTATTTAATTCAATGAGTCTACTAGTTGTTTTTCTAACTACTTCGCAAAGGTTGTTGTATGGTTATAGTGCAGGTGCTTAGTTTGTTTCTCTACTGGTTTGTGTGCCTTCTGGCTCCATGATGCGTGGTTTTTTACTTTTTTAAATTTTAGGACTATGTTGTTGTTTTTTTTTGTTGTTGTTGTTTTTTTTAAGCTTTTGAAAGCATCACTGCTTTTTACCATCGGGGGAGGAAGAATATTTTGTTACATGTCAAAATGACTCGATATATACCTCATTTCCAAACCAGCTGAGCTGGAACGTAATTCTTGATCGATGGATGATAAATCAACTTCACTGAACACAATCTGGCAGTATTTAAATATCATTTTTCAACAAATCCACACTGATTTCAATCTGATGTAACGTACAAAGAACTCATGATGATGAAAAACTCTAGATACATTGGGACCATGTTTTCTTGAAATGATTTTGTCTTGTACAGTTGATTAATTTTGCTTTTATTTATTCCATCATTAGTGCTTGTTTTTAGCATATTCAATTTGTTTTAATAAAAAAACTTTAACACATCGAAGTCTGTTGAGTTTATAGTATTTTATTTTCTGTAGTTTAGTATTTGTATGCTTTTTGTTGGTAAAAAACAAAACAAAACAAGATTAACTGAAGATCGAAAAGGTTTTATTCAATACGAGACCTATATTTATTTGATATTGCACGCCCCCTAACGACATTTTCCCGCATTGCTACGTGCATTTCAGAGCCAGTTGCGTTCAGTCGGTGTTTACAGTCAGCGTTTAAAATCATAGTGTGTTCAGTTCAGTCGTTAAGTGTGTCCACGGCTTTATAACACACATATTTCACGATTTAAACTCATAAGCTTACTATTGGATTCCGATCTTATTTAATATCGATTAATTCGGATTATACAGTAGCTATATGTTAATTTTTCTCAAGGGAAAAATCTCTCGACTAATGCTGTAAACACACAGGGAGCCCTGTTAGCTGCCTGGTAGACCTATATTATTAAAGGAAAAAACTCAAATGAATATATTGCGGGTTTTATACTAATAATGTTATAATATTTTTAATGATATGAGTAAAAATATATAAATATGTAATATAGTGCATATTTAGCCAACAGTTATTTTTTCTAGGTAGGTGTTTTTATTTATTTATTTATTTTAAATATACAAGGCTAACTAATTGTAATGTATGGTCTAAATGTGATTTGTATATTTAATGGTGTATGAATGTAGGTGTATTGAACATGTGATTGTGTGGGAGCTGATCGTGTATTAGACCACTGTTCTTCCCAGTGTTCAAAGTTCATGTACAATTGTATGTGTTTTGGTTTTCCTTTGTGAATATGGTATAGTTTATATGTTTTGTTTTTTATTTCATCTGGCTGCTTTAGGGGGTTGTTGTACTAGACGAGACAGTAGGGGGTGGTGTGATGCAGTGATAAATAGTCTCTTATTGGCCTGTTTAGCTGAGCAATACATGAAACAAACAAAACAAACAAGCCCTGGAAAATGATAAAAGATCACATATTATACAGACACTTGATATTTAATATGATCAGATAATTAGTTAATTGCATTTGATAGATTTCACTTTCAATAAAACATTTGCGATGGGTTTATAAAAGATGTTTTTATGCATATTTGGTCTGAGTTTTTGTTGCATTTACACTGTTTTGACCAGCAGGTGTCACCAGCGTGTGGTGTTTCGAACGCTTCGAAACTGAATCATTTTGCGAATTGATTCGAAGCTTTGAAAAGCAATTAGTAGCCTAATTGTAGTTTGTCAACATTTGTACTACACAATTTTCCACTAAAAGTACAAAGCAGGGTTACAGTATGAGTATACACTGATCAGCCACAACATTAAAACTGACAAAGTGAGTAACATTGATTTTATCATTACAGTGGCACCAGTAAAGGGGAGGGATATAGGCAGAAACTGAACAGTCAGTTCTACCAGAAAGACTCGGGAGGCAAGATAATGTAACAATGATATTTATTAACAATCAGCAAGCAAAATATGGTAAGATAAAGTTCATTGGCGCAGGGCCCGTCCGTAGCTCACATCCTGAGGGTTGCGGACCTGCATTTCCTGCCTGAAGATGAAGGCAGGGGCGTAGCCGACCCCCTGGGAGGTAAGGACAGGGACCATCCTGGTGGTGGTGGGGAGGATGGAGGTGAAGGTTGGCGTCAGCATCTGCAAACTCAGACGTGTAAGTACCAATCTTTTATACTTATAGATAATGATTGGTTAGATCTAAACTAGTAAGTGATGTAACATTTGAGTCTTCCCGGCAGAACTTACACTAGGGCTTTAATTTCTTGACTTTCATGAGCTGGAAACAGAAAAAATGGGCAAGTGAAAAGATCTGAGTGACTTTGATAAGGGTCAAATAGTGATGACTAGATGACTGGTTCAGAGCATCTCCAAAATGGCAAGCCTTGTGGTGGATTTCCCAGGATGCAGTGGTTAGTACTCACCAAACGTGGTGCAAGGAAGATGAACCGGCATCAGGGTCATGGGGGCCCAAGGCCCACTGGGGAGCGAAGGCTAGTCTATCATGTCCAATCACACAAAAGAGCTACTGTAGCTCATATTGCTGAAAAACTTGATTCAGAAATGTGTCAGAGCACAAAGTGTATTAGAGTTTGCTAAAAAATGCTGGGTTGTACATTTGGGTCAAATATGGACAAACCCAACCGCTGGGTTAAACATTTAATTTAAAAAAAATTAACCCAACAGCTGGGTTTGTCCATATTTGACCCAAATTTGGGTTGAAACAACCCAGCATTTTTTAGAGTGTATAGTTATCGGGCTGCGTAGCTGCAGACCAGTAAGTGTCAACAGCCAAAAGCGCCTACAACGGGCATGTCAGCATCAGACTATGGTGCAATGGAAGAAGGTTGCCTTGTCTAATGATTCATGTTTTCTTTTTGATCAGGTGGATGGCCGGGTGTGTGTGTGTGTGTGTGTGTGTGCGCGTCATTTAGGAAGAGATGGGAGCCGGATTCACAATGGGAAGAAGGCTTGCGGAGGCAGTGTAATGTTCTGGGCAATGTTAGATTGTTACAGACCACATACACCCCTTCATGGCAGTAGTGTTCCCTGATGGCAGTGGCCTCTTTCAGCAGCATAATGCACCATGACATACTGCAAAAAAATTGTTCAGGAATGGTTTGAGGAACATAAAGAGTTCAAGGTGTTGCCTTGGCCTCCAAATTCCCCAGATCTCAATCCAACTGAAAATGTATGGGATGTGTAGGACCAACAAAACCGACCCATAGGGGCCCCACCTTACAACTTGCAGAAGTTAAGGATCTGCTGGTAAAGTCATGAGGGGGACCTACATGTTATTAGACAGGTTGTCTTAATGTTGTGGCTGATTAGTGTATATAACTGTGTACATAGTGTACATAAGTGTTTGTTGTGGTTCATGAAAGCCAATTTTGATGAACTTCACAAGGTGCAAAGCACATTTTGTAGTTCAAATAAGTTTGTATACTAACATTATATCAGTTAATGATATATACGGTTATGAGCTGTAAAATATTCAAAATGCATGCTTACAGTCTTAATTCTTATCATCCAAACCATCTGTGGCTTCAATGAAACCACAAGGATTAACAAGAACAATACTTTTTTACCGTGTTAATCATAATACAATATTAAAAAACGTAAGTCATCTCAGTGGCTCCACCCACCTTTGAAGTATATTTATAACATGTTTAGCCAGTGAGAGCTCACTGATCATCTTCATCATGACCATCATCATCTCTCTGCTCCTGTTGGCCTCTCTGCTGCCACACCTGACCTTCACTGGTGAGACTGATTATTTAACAGCATATTATGATGACTTTTATGAGTGTTTAATTGGTATTTGCTGAATAAGTTGACTAACAGCCAGGGTTGGGGAGTAACGAAATACATGTAACTTAGTTACATATTTAAAATACAAAATTTGAGTAACTGTATTTCATTACAGTTATATTTTAAATGGGTGGTAATCAAATTACAGTTAGACCCGAAAAGTATTTTAGATTACCAAAGTGATTACTTTGAATTTTAGTATCATTTATTTAATTTAAACATTAATGTAAACAGCAATTGGTGATTCTCTGGCTCTGACACTGCAAAAGCATCCAAAGCTACAGTTCTGCTCATAAGTTTCATACCCCTTGCAGAATATGCAATATTTTAATATTTTAATCATTTTAACAAAATAAGAGGGATCATAAAAATGGCATGTTATTTTTATTTAGTACTGTCCTGAATAAGCTATTTCAACAGATGTTTACATAAGACAAAATGACTGAATTTATAAAAATTGCCCCATTCAAAAATGTACATACCCTTGAATCTTAACTGTTTGTCAGCTATTTTCATGTTTTGCAATAGTTGTTTATGAGTCCCTTGTAATTGTAAAAAAAAAAAAAAGGTAATTGCGACTTTTTATCTCATAATTCTGACTTTTTTTCTATAAAATTGTGAGTTTATCGCAACTTTATATCACGCAATTCTGAGAAGTCAGATTTGAGAGATAAAAACTCGCAATCACCTTGTTTTTGTGTTATTAGTATTCCAAAGTATTCTGAAGTATTTAGATTAAGTTACAAAACTTGGGTAATCTAACGAAATATGTTACAAATTACTTTTTAAAGCATGTATTTTGTAATCTGTAGTGAAATACATTTTAAAAGTAACCTACCCAGCCCTGCTAACAGCACTATCTCTCTCTCAGCTCATGTGAATGTGGGTATAGTGAATGGAAAAGAAGCCAAACCCCACTCCAGACCTTACATAGTTTCTCTTCAGGAGAGTGGGTACCATATCTGTGGTGGATTCCTCATTTCTGATCAGTTTGTCCTGACTGCTGCACATTGCTGGAACGAGTAAGAGCTTGTTTAGAGTGAACTGCAATATTGACTTAAAATTACTTTTGAATGATAATGACTGAAGTGCACCCTGTATATCAGTTGTGACATAAATTACCATTTCCAATACGCTCTTTCAACAGACGTAATATTCTGACGGCTGTTGTTGGAGCTCATGACTTAAGGGACAGCAAGAGTTCAGATCACATCAGCGTGAAGTCCTACATCCCTCATCCAAACTATGAAGAAAACATTCATTATCAACCTCATGATGACATCATGCTTTTGAAGGTAACAACCTGTACTATATTTAGTTTTTCAAAATAATATCCAGTCAGGAAACAGTAGCACAAACCACTATGTTTGAATTTCTATTGCAAATTCTTACTTTTAAAATTACTGAAGGGATTTAAATCATTTCTGTGTAAATGGCCAAGTGCACAGCATAAAATAAAGAGTCAAATAAAAAAACTCAACTTGGCCTTTTTGGCTTCTGTAATAACCTCAAAAACAACAGCAAAATCCAACAAATTTCAGTCATATAAAAGATTGTTTATTAAAAATGGTTGTATTTTTTAATTATAGCTAGAGAAAAAAGTCAAACTAAACAACAAGGTTGGAGTGATCCCATTACCAAAGGAAGAAGACGTCAAAGCAGATACTGCCTGTAGTGTTGCGGGCTGGGGAAGCCTGATGGATAATGGCCGAGGAAGCAATGTTCTAATGGAGGCAAAAGTGACTATAATGAATAACAGAGAATGTAGCAAGAGATGGGGAGCGATATACTCAGTCTCAAAGATGATCTGTGTATATGGCGATGGTGGAACCTGCAATGTACGTTCAAAAGATGATTCACAGACTTTATGGTAATGTATGAACTGGCTTCACTACTGACGTGTTGATCTGTGTTTCTTAACAGGGGGATTCAGGAGGTCCTTTGGTTTGTGGAAACACTGCTGTTGGTGTTACAGCTTTCAGTAAAAAAGATCACTGTAATTCACCTGATCATCCTAATGTGTATACTAAGATTTCAGCATATATTCAGTGGATCCAGGAAGTAGTTGGAAATGTATAGTGACTTCATGGAAACTAAAGAAGGAAGAAATGTTATTCTTGAATTCTTCCATAAACCTTCTTTCAATAAAAGTATCACATGGCAAGCATCAATTATAGTCAAAGTGTTCTCATTGTCACAACCATATATAATTTAGACAACACCTTCACTTTCCAGTCATCCCTGTAGACTCAGATCTCATTGAATGGGAAAAACTGAAATACCCAAAACTGTTGATCAAAATTAAAATTAAATTCAAAACAGGAATGATATCATAAACTGTGCTGCTTAAAAAAAATAAAAACACAAAGTCTGGTAAATCCTCCAGAATTTGAGTTTTAAATAAAGAGCTTTGTAAAGATGTAACCACAGCTCTCGACTGATTTTTCACATCTAACAGAATTTACAATAAGACATGGATTACATCACACATGGGCAGATTAAGTATAATATATGTGTATAAGTATAATATATATGTATATATATATAAAACATACACGTTTATGCAAATATATGCACATCACTCGGTTTCTCTGTCAAACTGGAACCTCTTTATTTGTCCATTTATAGATAACCAGATACACGTCATCAGTATGAGGGCACACCCATTACAAATGTTAACACCCCCACATGCTCTCATACTGTGCAGTACTGTATACAATAACATAAAACATGAGGATTTACATGGCAAACATGAGTTTTTCTAACTTTTTGTCATTGGTTTAGTCATGACATCAGCCACCATTTCTTCTGTGGGGCAATACTCAGTTGTCATCTGGCCATCACTGAGTGCGGATCGAATAAAATGATACCTAATATCAACATGTTTACATCTTGGTCAGCACAGTGGGTTCTTTGACAAAGCTTTTTTCTTTTCTTTTTCTTCTTTTCTGTTTACTGCGCACACAGTGATTGACTAAATTCTGAACAAAATCATTCTCAGGTAGTCATGTAACATTTTGTTCCAGTTTCTACCTGACTGTTTTAAACCATACAGTGACTTATTCAGCTTGCTGACTAGTTTTTCTCCCATGTCTGACTTCACTTCAAATCCTTATGGCTGTTCCATGTAAATCTCAGTGAACTGGAGCATGTAAATAAGCAAGTTTAGCATATATATTTGCATGTAATAAAGAAATATTCATATTATGGTAAATTACTGTCATGTTTATTTTATATAGTGATGAGCAAGGGGGCCCCTGGTGATTCAGGGGCCCTATGCAACTTGTGTAGTTTGTGTATAGGGAGCATCGCCTCAGTGAACAATGTTTTCAGCATTCAAATTTGGTTACAGAAGCAATGTTTATATATAATAAATGAGGTCACCGGCGCTGCTGTAACAGCAGTCATCAACTGATTTAATTGCTTGGTCAGCAGGGGACCCCCAAATGCATTTGCGTGGTGGTCAACAACGTTACTGACTAGGTACTAAGGATGTAACGATATCAAAATCTCACAATACGATAATATCTCGATATAAAGTTCACAATACAATATTTATTGCGATATTTAAAAAGAAAAATGAAGACTTTGTCAGTTTGAAACAGGAACTTCCAGTGTAGTGTTTTCAGTTTTCATTATAAGGAAAAAATATTAAACAACCAATAAAAAAAAATAGTAGTAAGAGAAAAAAAATGCACAATACTCAACTCCTTTTTGTGTTTATTATACTTGTAAAACGAGTTTAACAGACTGCTAATCTCAACAAATTCACTAACACGTCTTTACAAATCAGGTTCATTAGTTAACATTATTAACTAATAATGAACTGCATTTCTACAGCATTCATTAATGTTTAACCTTAATTTCAACATTTACTAATACATCATTAAAATCAAGAGTTGTATTTGTTAACATTATTTAATGCACTGTAAAGTAACATAAGATGATATGAACAGCTGTATTTTTATTAAATAACATTAACAAAGATTAACAGTTACAAATGTATTGCTCATGGTTAGTCCAAGAAGGAAAGTCGTACACATCTTGGATGCATGAGGGTAAAAGATGAGTAAATGGTGAGGATATTTCTGGGTGTACTGTATTTCTTTTAATACATACAGAAATTAAAGAAAGAAAAAGAAGAAGAGGAACAAGAGGAGAAGCCAAGCAAGAGAAATGAATAAGAAGTGTTGTAACATTAAATCTGTTTTGAAATAAGTTGTTTTTCAAATAAAGGTTTCCAAGTGTAACTTGGAACTTGTACTTACCCTGTAACTACATGGAACAAGAGTATATTTCCCCAGACTAAAAAAAAAAAAATTGCTATAGTTGTAGTTTTAATTGCCTTGAAACAACTTAATCAGTGCACCTTTGCAATAAAAACAAAATACTGTGTAAATGCACTGATATGTTGCTTACCTCTTAATTAAAAAAAGCCTTTATATATTTGTACACTATTATTACAAAAAGGTGCCCAGTGTATGTTGCTCCCAAATGTAAGATTGTTATCTATCATAATAGTATAAGTACCCCTTAGTTCTAAAATATTTACAGTATAAGTAATTTGTTATTTTCCTGGTTATTACCCTTTTATTCCCAAGACTTTACATATTGTCCCCTTATACTTACACATACTTATTTTATAGATACACTATAATTACCAGAAGTTACGCTGTAAATACATTGTAATTACGCATTACTTTCCGGGCTGTAATCTAAAGCGTTACCGCTAATTGTTTGTAGCTTTACAGTGTAAGCATCATAACAAAGTATGTTAATACAATATGGTTGTCAATGCATATTGTTATAGGTCAGGCCTAAAATGCAAAACTCAGTTTAAACAGTCCTTATTTACCACAAAAATGCATGTTTTCTTCCTCATCTTGACAGAGGTGAGAACCTAACAGTTGTGGTTGGAGCTCATGATCACAATCATGCTCTATCCACATGGATGACAAGCTCTATCCACCCTGAAAATCTGATAAATGACATCAAGCTCCTTCAGGTAAATGACTAAGCTAGGTTTTGCAGGGCAAACTGCAATAAAACATTTGTAACGTTAGTGTACTAAACCCAAGTGCAGTTTATTTAGCCAAAGCGTGAACCAAATACAAAAAGAAACACAGACTTGAAATGATAAAACTATGAACATAAAAATAAACGAACATAAACATGGACGTAACTTGACTTGAAATGGACTCACCAAACAGCAGTTACAGGGACAAATCTAGACAAGATACAGTTCTTCTGCTTCTTCTTTAGGGTTTAACGGCAGCTTGCATCCATTAGCGTTGCACCATGGTTTATTTTCCTGTAATGTCCATTACATCATATTCTCCTCATCAGTCCAGTCCTTGGTAAAAAACTGCAAATACTTCTTCTGCCTTGTTCATTCTCACCACTTTCCAGTATATTTCCTTCATTCCTGTCCCTGATAGACCAACTTTTCCTAACTCTTCCATCATCTTTTTCCTCTGATCTTCATATTGTCTGCAACTTTTAAGCACATGCTCTATAGTTTCTGAAACCTGACAATAGCCACAAAAATCAGTTGGGTAAAAGACATGGTAAAGACAACTGACTAGTGAGGACATTTTACTGGTCCTCACTAGTTAAAAATGCTTATAAATCAGCCAAAACATGTTTTTATTTAAATCTAGTGTTTTGCATGTTTCTGTGATGGGTATAGATTTAGTGGTAGGGTTAGACCATAGGAAATATCATTATACTATTAAAATATCATATATTAATATATTAAAATGTCATATAAAATCAATTGGAGTCTATGCAATGTCCACACTAATATAGTGAAACAAATGTGTGTGTGTGTGTGTGTGTGTGTGCGCACGTTGTGGTGTACCCTACATTATGGGAAGAAATGATGGCAATATATGAAATACTTGTCCTTGTGGGGACATTTTTTGGTCCCTATGAGGAAAGGAGCTTACAAATCATACTAATAAATCAAGTGATGTTTTCTGAAAATGTAAAAATGCAGAAGGTTTTCTGGGTGTGCTCTTTGATACCAATTGTTCATTTGAAAGCCACATTTCTAGCATCTGTAAAACTGCATTCTTCCATCTTAATAATATATCTAAACTACGACATATGCTTTCACTAACAAAGTTAGTTCATGCGTTCATGACCTCAAGGCTAGATTATTGTAATGCTCTACTGGGTGGTTGCCCTGCACGCTTAATAAACAAACTCCAGCTGGTCCAAAATGCAGCAGCTAGAGTTCTTACTAGAACCAGGAAAAATGACCATATTAGCCCGGTTCTGTCAACACTGCATTGGCTCCCTATTAAACATAATATATATTTTAAAATCTTCCTAATTACTTGCAATCCATTAAACGGTTTAGCTCCCCAGTACTTGAGCGAGCTCTTATTGCATTATAGTCCAGTAGATCCTTCTCCTATTTAGCATCTAAACTTTGGAACAGTCTTCCTAGCCATGTTTGGGAAGCAGACACACTCTGTCAGTTTAAATCTAGACTAAAAACATATCTCTTTAACCTGGCATACACATAACACATTATCAATTTCTATTATTCAAATCAATTGAATGATTGTTATGCTGCATAAACTAGGTCAGCCAGAACCGGGAACACTTCCTATAACACCGATGTACTTGTTACATCATAAGAAAAATGTCATTTCTACTAATATTAGTCTCTCTGTTTATACCGAGGTTTACTGTAGTCAGCCGGATCCGGGCCATATCCAGATCAGATGGAGGACCTGCACCCCAAATACAACCCCAACACATCCCTGAAGTGTCAGCAGAGATTGTGTCAACTAGACTATCCCCTGTGAAGGCCTCATTGATATAGCAGACAGTGGCACAGATCCTCAACAAACCTGTCTCCATACCAGCGTGATGAATCTGATCTTCAACCAGATGGGACTCGATTAAATATTTTGAATGTTCCGATTCCAAGCTGACTTCTGACCTGTAACGCTGCCTGAATCATAATCAAACACTGTTCGTTTGTTGGTCAGAACTGGCCCTATGACTGAGCCTGGATTATCCTAAGGTTTTTTTTCCCCATTCTGTCACTCGATGGAGTTTGAGTTCCTCTCCATTGTCGCCTCTGGCTTGCTTAGTTGGAGACACTTAATATTCAATAATATTACTGATCTGCCTGCATTAGACTTGGTTACCGGAAGTGCTCGTCAAAGTGGTGTACTGATTCTTCTACTTATGTATATCTTCAGTGTGTGTTGTAATCACCTAGATGAATAAATGCCTCTTAAAATGAGCATCCGCAGGATGATTTCAAAATCCAGACATTTTCAGAGACAGAAGAAGAGATATTCTGATGATTACTGTGTACAGAATTTTCCAAACTCAGCGGAACTTGTAGTTTTAATCCAACATAATCTGATCTGAGAAAGAAGTGGCTTGTAAACATACGTGATTATTTCACCATACGGTGTCAGTCCTCTAAACTAGTGACTAATGCATACTACACACGAACGTACTCCTGCGTATTAAATTAGAAGAACCTTCATCCTGCCGTATAAGTCTCACCTGTGCTTTCCTCAATTCTTCTGTGTCGGGGAATCATGAAAACTGAGGTAAGGGTGTCGTCATTTAGAATTAGCAGCCGGACATGCTGCAGTAACACCGGTGAGAGGATTCAGCCATTAGTTTTGATTGCGTTGCGATGGGACCGGAAGTAACGATACACTGTGTTACGTTATGATGTTTATTTATGTTTTCATTATATTTGTATTTTGTTAAATGTTTTCTTTTGAGTTGTAGATCTCCGCTTTTTCGCCAAGAAGTGCTGCCGCCTACCAGCGGTAATGAGTTGATCGGCGGGCGGTTCTGTTAAAATGCCACTTCCACTCTTCAGAGGTGTGCGGTGTGACTTTGGGCGGGTCGCACTGTTCCAAGCTCCCTGCTAGCCGCCAGACCACTAATGTTCTTAGTCTTTTTAGGTGTTTCTTTTGATCATTTGTTTTCTTTAGAATGTGGGAAAATGTAGGAGAAACCTGCCCTTTTGTTTAAATCTAATATATATTTTTTGAGTAGAGCAGTTAGGTTAGGTTAATGGTATTTATTTTATTTTCTTTGTGATAGGTTATTTACGTTGTTGTTTTGTTTTATTAGTTTGGTTTTGTTTATTATTTTGGCCTTGGGTCTCTCTGACGAGAAGTACCACATTATTAGTTCCATGTCATCATTCTTTTGTTTTTGCCAAATTAATATGGCTTTATTGTAATTTTGTTTGGACCGTGGGTCCCTTAATAATTTCTACCAGTTTGTGGTTGTTGTTTTCTTTTTTCTTGTTTTTCCTTCATGTGCGACTTATAATAAATATAATGTGTTTCCGTTGGTTCTTCTTTTTTTGGTCTGACGGCCTGCTGGAAGCTGTTCGGTCTTTTCTTTTCTTTTATTACGTCTTACACGTACTAACTGCTTCACTTACCGGATATAGGAAGTGTGATAAAGGTCTATTGAAACTATTGTATGCAAACCTAACTGAGCTGGACGATGACATCACTGTTTTCTCCAGAGCTGCTATAGATAAATGAATTAAATTAATAACTAATGATTGTACAATGGAAATAAATCAACACTGAACTTTCTTAAGCTGGACAATGCCACCATTATTTTCTAGAGCTGCTGTACAGCCCAAATACAGCCCATTATTTTCCTGTCACCACTGTAAAGTTGCTTTGAAACAATCTGCATTGTAAAAAGAGCTATATAAATAAAGGTGACTTGACTTGTGACGGGTAGGTTTAGGAGTTAAGGTAGGTTTAGGAGACAGAATACACAATACAGTATAAAAATCATTATCTCTATGGAAAGTCCCCATAAAACATGGAAAACCAATGTGTGTGTGTACATGTTTTTCTATCCCGGTGGGGACTTTAATCTGAATGAACATAGACTGCTGGGGACTCACGTACACCGTGGGGACCTAAATTGAGGTTCCCATGGAGAAACAAACTTATAAATCATACAGAATGAGTTTTTTCTGAAAATGTAAAAATGCAGAAAGTTTTCTGTGATGGGTAGGTTTAGGGGTAGGGTTAGTGTAGGGGGATAGAAAATACAGTTTGTACAGTACAAAAACCATTATGTCTATGGAGGACTGTGTGTGAGTGTGTGTGCGTGCGTACGGCGCATTTTTGTGATTTATGAGGACACAAATTTGTATAATGACATGGGTATTACACTGGGATTACGGCGTAAACATGAAATATGAGGACATTTCATGAGTCCCCATATTTAAAATAGCTTTAAAAACACACTAAACAATGTTTTATTAAAAATGTAAAAATGCAGAATGTTTTCTGTGATGAGCAGGTTTAGGGGTAGGGTTAGTGTAGGGGGAGAGGATGTACAGTTTGTACAGTATAAAAACCATTACGCCTATGGAATGTCCTCAGCAAAACAAACCTGTGTGTGTGTGTGTGACAAACATTTCCACTTCTTTCTTTAGCTCTCTAAACTCTACACCATCAAAACCACAAAAGAGCCTTCACAAACCCAGATCAAGGTGAAGAGATTGGCCAAAAGTTTTCCCACCGGTTGAGCGTGGGAAACACTGACAATTTTGCTTACAAAAGAGACAATGACTATACTAAAATTGTAGCTGTACTTCATTCTGTAAGAATTATTTTTTTTCTAGTGCTTTTAATACAATTCAAACACATCTTTTAGCTAATACATTACTGTAGGGTTGTCAAAAGAAAGTCAATACTTAACCCTCTACTGCACACATATTGATGGCACATGAAAAAAATAAATGAACCAAAAAATGATGTGGAATATTTGGGAACATTTTATTGATTAAAAAAAAAAATAAATAAATAAATTGTTGGCCTCCCACTGTTACGGACAGAGGAGTCGGAGACAACAGGAATGCAATAGGTGATAGTTTATTGGACTGACAGCAGGTATAGATGATGAAGCAGGTAAGTAAACAGCAGGTATAGACTTTCAATGGTGATAATGCAAAGACTGATACTGTCTTTTGAGTTGTAGGGATGATGATCATGGAAGGTAGTCAACTGGAGATCAGAATGGATGAGTGATGATGAGGATCGGGAGACACACACATAGACGGAGCCACAGGAGGAAACAGGGAGCACGCAGGAATGGAGACGGTGAGTACCAATGGGGTCCTTGAGGTAAGCATAAAGAGAGTCCAAATGCAAACAAGAATGGACCACTGAGGGAGGAGAGTAGTGTGTTTATATACTGCTGTGATGAAGTGTAAATGGCTTGCAGGTGTGGGTGATAACAGAGTGGTGGAGTGAGTGCAGGTGAGGGCCAGGGAGGATTATGGGAGATGGAGTCCAAAACTAACGGGAACTGTAACACCCACCCTCCCCCCACCCTAAAATATTTTTTCGTTGCCTCAGGGCAACGTTGTGCAACAATGGTACAGAATCATAGAGAAAATTATCATCAAAATCCATTTAAAAAAAAAAAAAAAAATGTCAAGATATCATTAGGTGTCACAGACACGCCAGGCTCTACACTCATCCAATCACATCGCACTCCCTCTCCTGAGTATTGACAAGCCACACCTGACGCTCATTCAGCACTCATCACCACAGCCACATAAAAGACACGCCAGCTCACACAGTCACTGTCCGGTCTCGTTAACGCATACCAGTGTTATACTTACCTCCAGGACTCCTGAAAAATGACTACTTACCTGTTTCCAGCGTCTCCTGTGATCCCTTCTGTCTCCACGTCTCCTGTGATCTCCAGTGTGTTCGTCTGTTCCGCGCCTCTCTGCATCCTCGCTTCCTAAAACAACACAGACAAGTATCAGTTCCAGTACCACGTCTCGTCAACTCTATCATCTGCTACAACTCACCTGCACTCTGCTTGCACGCTCTGTTTTACCTGAAATAAACCTGATTACCCTTACCTGTGTCTCCGCTCCCTTCTGTACGTAACATTAGGTTAAAAGGGAAAAACACTTGAAAGACATTGATATATTGAATTTGATACATGCATAGGTCTGTATCTGTAGTGTGTCATGCCATATAATGTACTTCATGTAATAAGATTTCAGTCCGTACAAAACTTCAAAAAGCAGTTCTTCTCTGCTGTGAAATAGTGGTGTATGTTACAATTTTTGCACATCACTTTGGGTGTTCCTGCACACCCAGTAACCCTGCATCTTCCCTTCTTATAACACATTATGGCCAATGTGAGGTATTGTGCAAAACATCCTCGAAAAGTACCCCTTATCGCACAACGTTGCCCTGAGGCAACGAAAAGAAAAACTGAATTTCTGAACATGCAAAATAAAAAAAACTTCATAAAACCTGACAAAAGTCTTCTCTACACCTTACTAAAGCAAATAATCTTGCCTTCTTCTCACACCATGTGTTCCTGTGACCATGTGTCAGAACAGGATGTCCCACCTTTAAATGGTGCTTGATAGTGACTCCAACACCTTACTGGACTGTTCTTTGGTACTTTCTCGACCTTTCTAATGGGTTGTAATCATTTAAAGAAAAATTTACTAAACATAGGGCTCAAGAAAACTTTCCATTGCTTGAGGGCAACACTGTGCTGTAGAGGGTTAATTTTTAATTTTTAATTCTACATTCTTCACAACAACTTCCCATTCTTGCCTCCTCTTATCGCTAGTAAAGCAGTGAAGACTTACGTCTCTTCTCTTGTTTAGCTCCTGTGTACTTAACCGATCTTTTATCGCCCTACAATCCTTCACGCTCTTTAAGATCACAAAACTCTGGACTTCTGGTTGTACCTAGGATAGCTAAGTCCTCTAAAGGAGGGAGAGCGTTTTCACATTTGGCTCCTAAACTCTGGAATAGCCTTCCTGATAATGTTCGGGGCTCAGACTCGCTCACCCAGTTTAAATCTAGATTAAAGACACATCTCTTCAGCCAAGCATTCACATAATCCATCTCATATCAGATCAATTGCACATGACTATCTTTGCTTAATGTTATGAACAGCAGCTATGCTAATTATTCTCCATTTGCTTTTCTGTTTTACCTCGGGACGCCCGTCCCGAGGTGACTAGAGAGTACATCAGTTTCAGTTTGGATCCAGCCTCTTAAGAAGACCTCAGATGACTAAAACTTTGGAAGAGACGGCGCCAACTCCTGCGATGACTTCAGAAGATGTGATCAACACGCACATTCACATTCTATAAATCCTAATTATTGTTAATATGTAATTCATTTTTCCAGGAGCTCTTTGCTTCTACCTCCAATTAAATTGCTAACAGTGATTGTATGTTAATCGCCTAAATTATTACATTATTAGCTAACTGCAGTCTCCAAATTGTAATGTTGATATGCATTCTCTGTAAAGCTGCTTTGAAACGATATGTATCGTGAAAAGCGCTATACAAATAAATGTGAATTGAATTGAATTGAATTGAATTGTTGCCCTTTGACTGAAAATTACAACCAAAAGCCACACAATGAGGCATCGTATATTATATTCCGAGTTGTGTTGTGGTAAAAATAGCAACAGGGTAGCGTCAGTAGCTCGATTTGACGTCATCGATGTAGAATGCACTGTGCACCTAAACAAAATGGCTCCCATTGTCCAAAATATGTAGTGGATTTTTTAAATAACGTAAATCTTTCATGGGTTTTCTACTACATATTTCAGTAAGAGACATCATTTACATTTTATCAAGCCATACAAGATGATATCAGCGCTCTTTGCTCGCTTTCTGTATATAGCCCATTCATAATTTGAATAAAGGTTTATTTTTCATTTTGCAAAGTACACACTTCAAAGTTTCAAGAGTGACAACTATATTAATTCACAAGTTTACACGTACATGAAATCAAAATAAAGTAATTTGTATAGTAATTTATGCGTATTTGCCGTGCTGTCCAGGGGAGGGCTCCGAGCTTGGAATTTGGCCCGAACCCAGAGTACTCCCCCTCCTTAACTGGGATAGATAGCCAAGAGTGAGGTGATGGGGTGGTGGAGGGATGCTGTGAAACTTGTCGTGGGATAAACGTGAGAGACGGCTTTATATATCGGCTTCCTCGTGCACTGATTGGTTGATTTACCTGAACGTGCACCTCCCGAATTTAGTTAAATAAAACTTCATAATGAGAGATTGAACTGGAACTGGAACATGCAACTGGACAATGATCCGAAGATCAAAAGCAAATCTACAACAGAATGGCTGAAAAAGACAAAAAACAAGGTGTTGCAATAGTTCAGTCGAAATCCAGACCTCAACCCGACTGAAATGCTGTGGCGAGAGCTGTGCACAAACAAATGCCCACAAACCTCAATAAACTGAAACAATGTTGAAAAGAAGAGTGGGCCAAAATTCCTCCAGAATGATGTGAGAAACTGATAAAGTCGTACAGAAAATAATTACTTCAAGTTATTGCTGCTAAAAGTGGATCTACAAGCAATTGAATTGCCTGATTTGGCTCATTTTCCTGTGGACCCCTTGTGTTCCTGAGTAGTGGTGTATTTTAGACACAGTTATCTGACGCACAGTTATCTGAGAGGACTTGGTTTATAAGCATTAATATCTGATGCTAATATTAATCACTGCTTTAAGCTAGCTATTAATGGCCATTTTCATATAACTTAGTGTCTTCAAATCTCAGTAAGAATATCGGTTAGTTTAATTAGGGCCCGAGCACTGATGGTGTGAGGACCCTATTGGAATTGCTCAGTCAATTCTTCTTCTTCTCCGAAATTGAATCGCATTTAAACATGCTTTTAAAAAAACTGGTAACACTTTATTTTAGGGTCTTTTAACTAGTTGCTTATTAGCATGCATATTACTAGAATATTGGCTGTTTATTAGTAATTATTAAGCACGTATTAATGCCTTATTCTGCATGACCTTATTCTACATTCTTAATCCTACCCAATACCTAAACTTAACAACTACCTTACTGACTATTAATAAGCAGTAAATTTTATTGAGTGAAAAGTCGTAGTTAATAGTGAATACATGTTCCCTATTCTAAAGTCTTACCATAAAACTAATTTTAAAAAACTCATGAAACTTTGCACACGTGTCAGAAGTCGTGAAAATTTACGTCTGATATGGGTTTAAGAATTTGTTGAGGCAAAATGGCTTGATAGCGCCACCTACAAAATTTCAATTAAGCGCCCTTCGCTCTACATTTCACGTAGAAGTATGAAAGTCGGTAGACACATGTAACAGCCCAATACCTACATAAAAGTCCCTTAGTGCAAAATCTGAAAACCCAACAGGAAGTGAGATATTTAAAATTTTCTCTGCAAAATTTTTGCAGTTTTTGCCATTTCCAGACATTGTATTTTAACAAACTCCTTCTAGAGCTTTAATCAGATCAACATCATATTTGGTCAGTCTAATCTAAAGGACTTTGCAAAGTTAAATTGCGAAGATCTTGAGTTTTTGCTGAAGGGCGTGTCCGTGGTGGCCTGACAAAGTCTGATGCTTCGCCATGAAACAGGAAGCTGTTGTAACTTGGGCATTCAATGTCCGATCTGCCCCAAACTTCACATGTTTATTAGAGTCCTGGCCTGAAGACATCTGTGGTGTTCATTAAATAAATACTCTGAAAAATAAATGTATGAACTGGCGTGTAGCCTCTTTATTTCTCCAGCACTGAACTTCCACATGTGCTTAGCTCTCTATT
Source organism: Ctenopharyngodon idella (assembly GCF_019924925.1). NCBI lineage: Eukaryota > Metazoa > Chordata > Actinopteri > Cypriniformes > Xenocyprididae > Ctenopharyngodon > Ctenopharyngodon idella. The sequence goes on along the minus strand of NC_067229.1, from coordinate 46,443,330 downwards.
ACTTTCTTGTTCTAGCTCTATGCTCTTGGGTATCTGCCAATTGTATGTTTGGTACTACTGCCATCTAGGGACATGTTAAGAACAACAATTGATAAGAACAACTAATCACCACATCTACATGGCAATATTCAATTACAGTCAAAGCGGCACCTGCGGGCAACAGGAAATGTCATGTTTTAGACTGTGATTAACTCCTCATAGAGATTTAACCAGAACAATATCATATTTGGTCAGTCTAATCCTATGGCCTTAGCGATGATAAATTGCAAAGATCTTGAGTTTTCGTTGAAAGGCGTGTCCGTGGCGGCCTGAAACTGAAACGGCCTGATGTATTGCCATGAAAGAGGAAGTTGTTGTAACTCAGGCATACAATGTCCGATCTGCCCCAAACTTCACATGTGTGATAAGAGTTCTGGCCTGAACACATCTACATGCAAATATTCAGTTAGTCAAAGCGCCACCTGCTGGCAGCAGGAAACGTGGCACATCAAAATGACTTTGCCATATTTCTCTTATATTTACCCGCTCAAATGTATGTCTCGCCCACTGTTCACTGTTTTCCTAAGGCCAGGGGGTGGTGGTGCCCCAGGTGAGAGGGCCCTTTCAACGCTGCTTGCAGCTTTAATTAGGGCCAAAGCCACTAAGGCGCAGGGCCCTATTGTTTTTTTAAGGATTTTTTTTTTTCAACCATCCGGGGCATTTTGGGGGCCTTAATGTGCTAAAAAACTCTTGAAAATGGGCACACACATTGGAATCTGCAGCCATTAAGACGCTGCTGAGGCTGGGACCCGGGCGTGGCACAGGGGCTCTACGGCGCCCCCTTGAATGGGGGCAGAAAACTTGGTCCATATATCAAACACGCTTGCATGTATTAGTATGAAACTCGGTACACATATAGACCTCATCGGGCCTAACAACTTTCGTGCTCTAAGTTATATGCCAGCTCAACAGGAAGTCGGCTATTATGGGTTGTTTGAAAAATGCATGCCCTGGAAAATATACTCCTCCTATGCGATTAATCCGATCACCACCAAACTTGGTCAGCATGAAGTCATGACATTGAGGATGCAAAATTGCGAGCGGATTTTTGATATCTCGAACGGTTTGGCTGTGGCGAGGCAACGAATTTATGACGAGATAAGGGAAACGGGAAGTGTGTTATAACTTCTGCATACATTGATTGATTTTTATGAAACTTCAGCTGTGTGTTTGTTGTAGGAGGTCGATCACATGGATGTGACTATTGTGAGTCAAAGTTATAGCGCCACCAACCGGCAGCAGGAAGTGTGTCACTATCAAAATGCTTTGAGATCACCCTCTTATTTTTACCCAATTTGCTTCAAAATTCATTAGAATAATGTCAAGACATGGCGCATGTAGACCTGTGAAAAGATTTTTGATATTTTTCAAACACTGTTGCCACAGCAACAGATCAAACTTTAATATTCGTTTTGGATGCTTTTGAGACTCTCAGCATGCTTCAAATTGCTCGACACACATGTCAGGATTGTCATCCAGTAGACATGGGCAAAGCCTTAGAAACGGGTGGGGAGGAGGGCCTCTATAGCGCCACCTTTTGACAAAAGTAGGGGGTTAGTTTAACCTACAGTCACTAAACTCGGTACATATATTGTTCTCATTAAGCTGGACAACTTTCTACTTTACAGTCATTAGCTCTGACCAACAGGAAGTCAGATATTTTGGTGGATTTTTGAATGTGGATTTTTCACTCTCTCTCTCTCTCTCTCTCTCTCTCTCTCTCTCTCAGAAGAAAATAATCGAGACTGGAAATGACTTGAGAAAATGACAAAATGTTCTGTTTGTTTGTGTGCATGTTTTAGGAAAGTGAAGATGGTTCTCCACCCACAAAGAAAAGCAAAGTAGAATCATCTTCTCAGGACTTGGATGACTAAAGCTGACTAGTTTGCCTCCACATATTTTAAACACGTCACTGTCACAAACCAATGAGGAAAAGCGTCCCACTCAACAAACTATTCCTGATCTTCAAGTAGAGCTTCACCCTGTTCTTCATCTTCTCACCTGGAGTGGACGTTTGCAGACGTCACTGTGCTGGTGAACTGAGGCCGAAAGACTGACCTGATCCTGTGAGACACCTCCAGCCTCGCTCCATCAAACTCATGCACGACATACAGCGTTAGTTTAACAGTGACGAGAGTGAATGCGCTGCATAGATTTGTCAAGATGAAAGATGGATTTGCTGCTGTGATCATCTTCGTTTTAAGTCATTTATTATTTAATTCAATGAGTCTACTAGTTGTTTTTCTAACTACTTCGCAAAGGTTGTTGTATGGTTATAGTGCAGGTGCTTAGTTTGTTTCTCTACTGGTTTGTGTGCCTTCTGGCTCCATGATGCGTGGTTTTTACTTTTTTAAATTTTAGGACTATGTTTTGTTTGTTTTTTAAGCTTTTGGAAAGCATCACTGCTTTTTACCATCAGGGGAGGAAGAATATTTTGTTAAATGTCAAAGTGACTCAGTATATACCTCATTTCCAAACCAGCTGAGCTGGAACTTAATTCTTGATCGATGGATGATCAATCAACTTCACTGAACACAATCTGGCAGTATTTAAATGATGTCACTTAAGATTAACTGAAGATCGAAAAGTTTTATTCAATACGAGACCTATATTTATTTGATATTGCACGCCCCCTAACGACATTTTCCCGCATTACTACTTGCATTTGCCTTACACATAAAAGTAATAGAAAGCGAAGAGAGGTTGATCAAATATAAGACGCATTTCACCAAAACGAATTCGTTGTACTGAATTCAAATGAGCTTGTAAGGCCGATTATGAGTGTAATTTGATAATTACGACTGATCATGCCCAAACGCGCCGAGTCAGAGTCAGTTGCGTTCAGTCGGTGTTTACAGTCAGCGTTTAAAATCATAGTGTGTTCAGTTCAGTCGTTAAGTGTGTCCCCGGCTTTATAACACACATATTTCACGATTTAAACTCATAAGCTTACTATTGGATTCCGATCTTGTTTAATATCGATTAATTCGGATTATACATTAGCTATATGTTAATTTTTCTCAAGGGAAAAATCTCTCGACTAATGCTGTAAACACACAGGGAGCCCTGTTAGCTGCCTGGTAGACCTATATTATTAAAGGAAAAAACTCAAATGAATATATTGCGGGTTTTATACTAATAATGTTATAATGTTTTTAATGATATGAGTAAAAATATATAAATATGTAATATAGTGCATATTTAGCCAACAGTTATTTTTTCTAGGTAGGTGTTTTTATTTATTTATTTATTTTAAATATACAAGGCTAACTAATTGTAATGTATGGTCTAAATGTGATTTGTATATTTAATGGTGTATGAATGTAGGTGTATTGAACATGTGATTGTGTGGGAGCTGATCGTGTATTAGACCACTGTTCTTCCCAGTGTTCAAAGTTCATGTACAATTGCATGTGTTTTGGTTTTCCTTTGTGAATATGGTATAGTTTATATGTTTTGTTTTTTATTTCATCTGGCTGCTTTAGGGGGTTGTTGTACTAGACGAGACAGTAGGGGGTGGTGTGATGCAGTGATAAATAGTCTCTTATTGGCCTGTTTAGCTGAGCAATACATGAAATACATGACCGTCCGTAGCTCACATCCTGAGGGTTGCGGACTCTGCATTTCCTGACTGAAGATGAAGGCAGGGGCGTAGCCGACCCCCTGGGAGGTAAGGACAGGGACCATCCTGGTGGTGGTGGGGAGGATGGAGGTGAAGGTTGGTGTCAGCATCTGCAAACTCAGACATGTGTAAGTACTGATCTTTTATACTCCAAGTGTTAGATAATGATTGGTTAGATCTAAACTAGTAAGTGATGTAACATTTGAGTCTTCCTGGCAGAACTTATACTAGGGCTTTAATTTCTTGACTTTCATGAGCTGGAAACAGAAAAAATGGGCAAGTGAAAAGATCTGAGTGACTTTGATAAGGGTCAAATAGTGATGACTAGATGACTGGTTCAGAGCATCTCCAAAATGGCAAGCCTTGTGGTGGATTTCCCAGGATGCAGTGGTTAGTACTCACCAAACGTGGTGCAAGGAAGGTGAACCGGCATCAGGGTCATGGGGGCCCAAGGCCCACTGGGGAGCGAAGGCTAGTCTATCATGTCCAATCACACAAAAGAGCTACTGTAGCTCATATTGCTGATTCAGAAATTTGTCAGAGCACACAGTGTATTGCAGTTTGCTACACTCTGAAAAATGCTGGGTTGTTTAAACTCAAATTTGGGTCAAATATGGACAAACCCAACCACTGGGTTAAAAATTTTATTTAAAAAAATTTAACCCAACGGCTGGGTTTGTCCATAATTGCACCTACAATGGGCATGTCAGCATCAAACTATGATGCAACAGAAGAAGGTTGCCTTGTCTAATAATCACGTTTTCTTTTTGATCAGGTGGATGGCCGTGTGTGTGTGTGTGTGTGCGTGTGTGTGTGCGTCATTTAGGAAGAGATGGCAGCCGGATGCACAATGGGAAGAAGGCTTGCGGAGGCAGTGTAATGTTCTGGGCAATGTTAGATTGTTACAGACCACATACACCCCTTCATGGCAGTAGTGTTCCCTGATGGCAGTGGCCTCTTTCAGCAGCATAATGCACCATGCCATACTGCAAAAAAATTGTTCAAGAATGGTTTGAGGAAACTAAAGAGATTAAGGTGTTGCCTTGGCCACCAAATTCCCCAGATCTCAATCCAATTGAAAATTTATGGGATGTGTAGGACCAACAAAACCGACCCATAGGGGCCCCACCTTACAACTTTGGAGGAGTTTAAGGATCTGCTGGTAAAATCACGAGGGGGACCTACACGATATTAGACAAGTTGTCTTAACCCTCTACAGCACAGCGTTGCCCTCAGGCAACTGAAAGTTTTCTTAAGCCCTATGTTTAGTAAATTTTTCTTTAAATGATTACAACCAATTAGAAAGGTCGAGAATATACCAAAGAACAGTCCAGTAAGGTGTGGAAGTCACTATCAAGCACCATTTAAAGGTGCAACATCCTGTTCTGACACATGGTCACAAGAGCACATGGTGTGAGAAGAAGGCAAGATTATTTGCTTTAGTAATCTTATTTAAAATGACATGAACTGTACATAAAAAAATATGTGTGTGTATGTGTGTGTATGAAGGTGTAGAGAAGACTTTTGTCAGGTTTTATTATTTTTTTTATTTTGCATGTTCAGAAATTCAGTTTTTCTTTTCGTTGCCTCGGCAACGTTGTGCGATAAGGGGTACTTTTCGAGGATGTTTTGCACAATACCTCACATTGGCCATAATGTGTTACAAGAAGGGAAGATGCAGGGTTACTGGGTGTGCAGGAACATCCAAAGTGATGTGCAAAAATTGTAACATACACCACTATTTCACAGCAGAGAAGAACTGCTTTTTGAAGTTTTGTACGGAGTGAAATCTTATTACATGAAGTACATTATATGGCATGACACACTACAGATACAGACCTATGCATGTGTCAAATTCAATATATCAATGTCTTTCAAGTGTTTTTCCCTTTTTATTAATGATTTCTTGACATTTTGTTTAAAAAAATTTTTTTATCAATAAAATGTTCCCAAATGAACCAAAAAATGATGTGGAATATTTTTTTTTCATGTACCATCAACATGTGTGCAGTAGAGGGTGTTGTGGCTGATTATATAACTGTGTATATAACTGTGTACATAGTGTGCATAAGTGTTTGCTGTGGATCATGAAAGCCAATTTTGATGAACTTCACATTTTCATGTTGCTTTCTATTTTACCACCTTTGTTATGTTTTTGTTTTTTTAAAAGGTGCAAAGCACATTTTGTAGTTCAAATAAGTTTGTATACTAACATTATATCAGTTAATGATATATACTGTTATGAACTGTAAAATATTCAAAATGCATGCTTACAGTCTTAATTCTTATCATCCAAACCATCTGTGGCTTCAGTGAAACCACAATGATTAACAAGAACGATACTTTCTAATCGTGTTAATCATAATGCAATATTTCAAAAAAGTAACAGTCCACTCAGTGACTCCTCCCACCTTTGAAGTATATTTACACCATGTTTAGCCAGTGAGAGCTCACTGATCATCTTCATCATGACCATCATCATCTCTCTGCTCCTGTTGGCCTCTCTGCTGCCACACCTGACCTTCACTGGTGAGACTGATTATTTAACAGCATATTACGATGACTTTTACAAGTGTTTAATTGGTATGTGCTGAATAAGTTGACTAACAGCACTATCTCTCTCTCAGCTCATGTGAATGTGAGTATAGTGAATGGAAAAGAAGCCAAACCCCACTCCAGACCTTACATGGTTTCTATTCAGAAGAGTGGGGACCATATCTGTGGTGGATTCCTCATTTCTGATCAGTTTGTCCTGACTGCCGCACATTGCTGGACCGGGTAAGAGCTTGTTTAGTGTGAACTGCTGAATGTTGAGTTAAAATTACTTTTGACTGATAATGACTGAAGTGCACCCTGTATATCAGTTATGACATAAATGACCATTTCCAATACGCTCTTTCAACAGACGTAATATTCTGATGGTTGTTGTTGGAGCTCATGACTTAAGGGACAGCAAGAGTTCAGATCACATCAGAGTGATCTCCTACATCCCTCATCCAAAATATAAATCCAATCCTAATCGAAATGATGATGACATCATGCTTTTGAAGGTAACAACCTGTAATATATTTAGTTTTTCAAAATAATATCCAGTCAGGAAACAGTAGCACAAACCACTATGTTTGAATTTCCATTGCAATTTCTTGCTTTAAAAATTACTGAAGGGATTTAAATCATTTCTGTGTAAATGGCCAAGTGCCTCTTTGAGTCTGTTTTCTACATTATTAATTTATTGCTCTGTTTAGCAACAAAAAAAAAAAAAAAGAAAAAAAAAAAAGAGCCAGAAACCTGAAAAATTATACACAGCATAAAATAAAGAGGCAAATAAAAGAAAAAACTCCACTCGAAAAAACTCCACCTCAAAAAAAAAAAAAACAGTATATTCCAACAAACTTCAGTCTTATAAAACACTGTTTATTAAAAATTGGTGTATTTTTTAATTACAGCTAGAGAAAAAAGTCGGTCCAAACAATGTTGGAGTGATACCATTACCAAAGCATGGAGAAGACATCAAAGCAGCCTGTAGTGTTGCCGGCTGGGGAAGACTGAAGGCTAATGGCCCAGGAAGCAATGTTCTAATGGAGGCAAAAGTGTCCGTAATGAATAACACAGAATGTAGAAATAGATGGGGAGCGATATACTCAGTCTCAAAGATGATCTGTGCATATGGCTGTGGTGGAACCTGCAAAGTATGTAGAAAAGATGATTCACAGACTTTATGGTAATGTATGAACTGGTTTCACTACTGATGTGTTGATCTGTGTTTCTTAACAGGGGGATTCAGGAGGTCCTTTGGTTTGTGGAAAAACTGCTGTTGGTATCACATCTTTCGGTGACCCACGCTGTAATTCACCTAAGCTTCCTAATGTGTATACTAAGATTTCACAATATATTCAGTGGATCCAGAAAGTAGTTGGAAATGTATAGTGACTTCATGGAAACTAAAGAAGGAAGAAATGTTATTCTTGAATCATTCCATAAACATTCTTTCAATAAAAGTATCACATGGGAAGCATCAATTATAGTCAAAGTGTTCTCATTGTCACAACCATATACAGTGGCAAGAAAAAGTATGTGAACCACTTGCAGAATCTGTGAAAATGTTAGTAATATTAACAAAATAAGGGAGATAATACAAAATGCATGTTATTTTTTATTTAGTACTGTCCTGAGTAAGATATTTTACATAAAAGATGTTTACATATAATCCACAAGACAAAAAAAAATAGCTGAATTTATTAAAATAACCCCATTCATAAGTATGTGAACCATTTTTTCTTAATACTGTGTGTGGTTACCTGGATGATCCACGACTGTTTTTTTGTTGTGTGATGGTTGTTCATGAGTCTCTTGTTTGTTCTGAGCAGTTAAATTGCCCAGCGTTCTTCAGAAAAATCCTCCAGGTTTTGCAGATTCTTCAGTTTTCCAGCATTTTTTGTATATTTGAACCCTTTCCAGCAGTGACTGAATGATTTTGAGATCCATCTTTTCACACTGAGGACAACTGAGGGACTCAAACGCAACTTTTAAAAAAGGTCAAACATTCACTGATGCTTCAGAAAAAAACGTGATGCATTAATACATGGGGGGTGAAAACATTTGGAATTTGAAGGTCAAGGTCAATTGTATTTAATTTGTCTTCCGGGAAACATGCAAGTATTTTCTGTTGCTTCCGAAGAGCAGTACTAAATGAAAAAAAAAATGATATTCAAGCGAAATAAAAAAAAATTGGACCTCTTCTTCCTGTTCAAAAGTTTTCACCCCCTGACTCTTAATGCATCGTGTTTCCTTCTGGAGCATCAGTGAATGTTTGAACCTTTTTTAATAGTTGTGTTTGAGTCCCTCAGTTGTCCTCAGTGTGAAAAGATGGATCTCAAAATCATTCAGTCACTGTTGTAAAGGGTTCAAATATGCAAAAGATGGTGGAAAACTGAAGAATTTTTGGGACCTGGAGATTTTTTCTGAAGAACAGAGCTCAGTTTAACTGCTCAGAACAAACAAGGGACTCATGAACAACCATCACACAACAAAAAAACAGTCGTAGATCATCAGGTAACCACACACAGTATTAAGAATCAATGGTTCACAAACTTTTGAACTGGGTCATTTTAATAAATTCAGCTATTTTTTTTTGTCTTATGGATTAATTATAAACATCTTTTATGTAAAATATCTTACTCAGGACAGTACTAAATAAAAAATAACATGCATTTTGTATGATCTCTCTTATTTTGTTAAAATTTTGCACATTTTCACAGATTCTGCAAGTGGTTCTTTTTCTTGCCACTGTATAATTTAGACAACACCTTCACTTTCCAGTCATGCCTGTAGACTCATATCTCTTTGAATGGAGAAAAACTGAAATACCCAAAACTGTTGATCAAAATTACAGCATATCTGAACACAAAAACATATTTCAAAACAGGAATGATATCATAAACTGTGCCGCTTTTAACTAAAGCCTGGTAAATCCTTCAGGATTTGAGTTGTAAAATAAAGAGCTTTGTAAAATCTTCCTACAAAAGTTATTTAAAAAGTCTTAGAGATCTATCCTAGTGAAAAACTAGTATACTTAAGCACAATTTATTTGTATGTACTTTATTATAAGTAAATGTATTTGTGGCACATTATTCAGTGCACAGCATAAATGAGTACACCCCCTCTGAACAAATACAAAAGATGTATTTTCTTTATTATCACTAATACAATTCATGGAAAGATGGCAAAACTGAAATGTATTAAACATATACATAATAAAAACTGAGAAATATATGTCATTAATAGCCATAAAATAAGCAAATTAGCCAATTTTGTTTAAATTAAGGATTGCAGAAATGAGTACACCCTAGATTTAATTCAACAAATGTATAATATTCTAGCACTTAGTATGCCCTCCATAAGTCTGAATATACTGCTCTGACCCTTCTTGGCACGGAGTGTACAAGTTCATGACACATTGTCACATCTGTCCTGTTTAACTCCTGGATGATGAGCTCCTTAAATGCCCTGATCTTTAATGGGGAGTGTTGCTCAGCTCGTCTCTACAGAATCCCCCACAGGTGCTCAAGAGTGTTAAGATTGAGTGCAATACATGTCCACAGAAGCTTTTTCACCTTGGGAGAATGCAGATCTTCATTGTCATGTTGAAAAAAATGCCCAACGATGCAGGGAATGAGGAAAGGGTCACATCTTCTGTTTCAAGTTTGTGTATTAAATTACACAGTGGTGTGTGAATTCATGACAGCATTGATAAAGCACAACTCCCTCACACCTTCAGCTCTCATACATCAGCCACACCCTGCTTCATTAGGAAATGCAACTTTTCTGTGCTAGTTGTACTTCTTCAAAGTTTGAAGCAGTTTGAAAAGTTTTTGAAAGTTTTCAGTTTTAGTTTAGTAGTTTAGATAGATAGATAGATAGATAGATAGAGGGTAATCAAGGTGGTTGCTAGGTTGTTGTTATGTGGTTGCTAGGGTACTCTGAGTGGTTGCAAGGGTTTTATGTTGTTGCTAGGATTTTTCTATGCAGTTGCTAAGGTACTTGGGGTTGTTGCTAGGGTGTTGCTATGTGGTTGCTAGGGTACTTGGGATGGTTGCTAAGGTGTTGCTAGGGTACTCAGGGTGGTTGCTAAGGTGTTGCTATGTGATTGCTAAGGTATTCTGGGTGGTTGCTATGGTAATCGGGGTAGTTGCTAAGGTGTTGCTATGCGGATGCTAGAGTACTCGGGCTGGTTGCTAGGATGTTGCTATGCGGTTGCTAGGGTACTCGGGGTGATTGCTAAAGTGTTGCTATGCGGTTGCTAAGGTACTCGGGGTGGTTGCTAGGATGTTGCTATGCGTTTGCTAGGGTACTCGGGGTGATTGCTAAAGTGTTGCTATGCAGTTGCTAGGGTACTCGGGCTGGTTGCTAGGATATTGCTATGCGGTTGCTAGGGTACTCGGGGTAGTTGCTAAGGTGTTGCTATGCGGTTGCTAAGGTACTCAGGGTGGTTGCTTAGGTGTTGCTATGCGGTTGCTAGGGTACTCTGGGTGGTTGCTAAGGTGTTGCTATGCGGATGCTAGAGTACTCGGGCTGGTTGCTAGGATGTTGCTATGCGGTTGCTAGGGTACTCGGGGTGATTGCTAAAGTGTTGCTATGCGGTTGCTAAGGTACTCGGGGTAGTTGCTAAGGTGTTGCTATGCGTTTGCTAGGGTACTCGGGGTGATTGCTAAAGTGTTGCTATGCAGTTGCTAGGGTACTCGGGCTGGTTGCTAGGATATTGCTATGCGGTTGCTAGGGTACTCGGGGTAGTTGCTAAGGTGTTGCTATGCGGTTGCTAAGGTACTCAGGGTGGTTGCTTAGGTGTTGCTATGCGGTTGCTAGGGTACTCTGGGTGGTTGCTAAGGTGTTGCTATGGGGTTGCTAAGGTGTCCTGGGTGATTGCTAGGGTGTTGCTATGTGGTTGCTAGGGTAATTGGGCTGGTTGCTAGGAAGTTTCCAGGGTGATTTGTGTGGTTGCTAGGCGGTTGCCATGGTGTTCTAGGTGGTTTGGTTGCTATGTGGATGCTAGAGTACTCGGGCTGGTTGCTAGGATGTTGCTATGCGGTTGCTAGGGTACTCGGGGTGGTTGCTAAAGTGTTTCTATGCGGTTGCTAAGGTACTCGGGGTGGTTGCTAAGGTGTTGCTATGCGGATGCTAGGGTACTCGGGCTGGTTGCTAGGATGTTGCTATGCGGTTGCTAGGGTACTCGGGGTGATTGCTAAAGTGTTGCTATGCGGTTGCTAAGGTACTCGGGGTGGTTGCTAAGGTGTTGCTATGCGGTTGCTAGGGTACTCGGGCTGGTTGCTAGGATGTTGCTATGCGGTTGCTAGGGTACTCAGGGTAGTTGCTAAGGTGTTGCTATGCGGTTGCTAGGGTACTCAGGGTGGTTGCTTAGGTGTCCTGGGTGATTGCTAGGGTGTTGCTATGTGGTTGCTAGGGTAATTGGGCTGGTTGCTAGGAAGTTGCCAGGGTGATTTGTGTGGTTGCTAGGCGGTTGCCATGGTGTTCTAGGTGGTTTGGTTGCTATGCGGTTGCTAAGTTGTTCTGGGTGGTTGCTATGAGATAGATAGATGGATAGATAGATAGATAGATTTAGTTTGATAGATAGATAGATAGATAGATAGATAGATAGATAGATAGATAGATATAGTGCAATACATGTCCACAGAAGGTTTTTCACCTTGGGAGAATGCAGATCTTTATTGTCATGTTGAAAAAAAATGCCCAACAATGCAGGGAATGAGGAAAGGGTCACATCTTCTGTTTCAAGTTTGTGTATTAAATTACACAGTGGTGTGTGAATTCATGACAGCATTGATAAAGCACAACTCCCTCACACCTTCAGCTCTCATACATCCTGTTGTTCTCAGCCACACCATGCTTCATTAGAAAAATGCAACTTTTCTGTGCTAGTTGTACTTCTGCTTATAAAGAATAATAATGAGAAACAACTAAGATTTGAAGACAAAGAAAAAACAGATGTTTGGTTTATAGAGAAAAACAAGTGATAGCTTTTTTATATAAAAAAATGTAAAAGGGATATCTTGTTGGAAAAGATATGTATGATAACTTGTCTGTGTGAAAACAGTGAGAAAAGAGAGTTATAAGAGATGACATTTTATATAAAAAATGTATGATAACTTGTTTATGACAAGTGTATAAAGAGAAAAGATAACTTGTTTATAATAACTGTTTATTAAGGAAAACAAGACAACTGTTTTTTGTAAAAGTGTTTAATAAGATAATAGCTCATTAAAAAGACAAGACAACTGTTTTAAGATTTTAATAAAGCATGCTAGTAGAATAGTAAGGACATAACATGTATTAGTAAGAAAGGTAGTTATTACAGTTGAAGGATGTCTTGAAGATGAAGCGCAGGACACAGCAGAGGAGAAGAGTCCGAGAACAAAAAGACAAGGCCTTTATATAGACGAGGGGAATTCCAAAGAGGACCTCAAGAGGTCAGATAGTCTATAAAAGGCTGTGACGTGAAAAGAACAGCGGAAGCTGCTTCTCCGACGCCAGAACTAACGCTGATGATGCCTCCATCGCTGATATTGCCTATTGATATTTATACTTTATTTATTACTTGTATAGAATGTTTGTAGAATATATATAATGTTAGAAATACTATTGAAATAAATAAATGAACTTAGAACTTTATAACTAAACTCGGCCTCATGTGGCATTAAGTCGTTGAGCCTGAACAGACCACGGAAAAGTCTTCTGTCTGATTGTAAGTATCTTAAAATGCTTATAAATTAGATTAGATTGGACTTACTTACCTAACCTGAAAATAATAAAGAATAAGGTAAAGGTGTTTAGAGACGCACCATAAAACAATCCCTGTATAAGAGCTTTACTACCACTGAACTACCTGTGGGAACCAGGCACTTCTCACTGTACTCTTCCTCTAGCAACACCATAACATTTTGGATGCTGTTAGATTCAAAACGATTGATTTGGTCTCATGAGACCAGAGTATTGATTCCCAGAACTCACTCTTTTCATAGCTTTTGCTGGCACTGAGACACTTGTTTGGTATTTCTCCTGCTCTTTGTCTAGCAAAAAATCCCTCATCACTAAATGAAAGCTTAAAATGAAGGCCTGATTATTTCAGGGGCCTTGTCACAAGACCATTGTTTTTGAATTTCTGTGTAACTTTTGCTATATTTTCACACTTAAAACAATGATTTGGTAATCCTCTTGTACCACTGTCCTCTTTTGTGCTAAGAAATAAGTCTCCTGACAGTTCTCTCCCAAGTGGTTTCATTGTTGTCAGCATTAAGTCTGAGAATGATTCAGTGGGCTATATAACACTTTTAATTACTTCTCTTTAAATGTTTTGGTTCAACATACTTACATGTTGATCAAACACTGCCTTAAACTTACACCAGAACATTTTTATTTCATTTTATTTAGTAACTTTTAGGAGGGTGTACTTATTTTTGCTACACAACATTTTATCACCTTGATAATAAAATCTTATTTTCCTGAATAATTTTGACATGCTTCTTTGGTAACTGATTAAGCAGACTTGCTGGAATATTATATCTCTAAAGAACCCTAACATGTCTTCTAAGTAATTGAGTAACTGCTGACTTTCAGTAGTTTCAGAGGGGGTGTACTCATTTATGCTGTGCACTGTACATTGGTTTATTTAAAGTGTGTTAAATTGGGGGTTAATAAAGGCCTTCTGAAGTGAAGTGATGCATTCGTGTAAAAAAAAAATAAAAAAAATAAATCAACATTCAACAAGTTAAATATCTAGCTTCTTCCATACCACCTTCCAAACAGCAGAGTAAACAGGAATGCAGGTAAGTAAACTGGACAGTTAGACTTGCTGGATGATGATGTGACACTGAAAATAGTCTTTATCGTACAGGTGGCGATCTCGTGGACGGATGGAGGATGGATGGAAACATACACACTCAACAAAGGTAAGTTCTCACATATAAACGAGGGAACACAAAGACAAGGAGTAGATGCTGGCGAATGGAGACGGCTAAGTACCAGGAGACGTAGGACAAGTCCATATCGTGCGCACGAGAACGGACACTGGAGTGAGGTGAGGTGTGTGCTTATAAAGTCTGGGTGATGAGTGTGCTGATTGGAAACAGGTGCGCGTGATCAGTACTCTGGTGAGGGAGCCTGGTGGGTCTGTGACACAATAGCTTAGGAATTTGCCTTTTACTGATATTTTACAGACACCCAGTATACTAGTAACTCACTTATCTGAAGAACATCAGTGAGACATTGGAAACAGATATATGTACATTGAATGTAGGAAACACTACGGACTGGATTCGAACCCAGGTCGCTGCCACACAAGCGCACTCGGTTTACCAGTTGCGGTTTACCACGCGGATACACAATGCAAAATGGGGTAACTTCGTGTTCTTTCTATACTGTTACAAGTACTAGCTACTATAAGATAATAGATTTTTCCATCTGTGACAGCACAAATTGTTTGGATTTAAGTAGAGATGCACCGATGTATCGGCCAACAATCAGTATCGGCAGATAAAAGCTATTATTATCACTATCGGCCATCAGTCGATTGTTTAAAAACTGCGGATGTACAGGGCCGATTATATCCTGTCAATCAAAAGGGTATGGGAAAACGTGTCAGACTGCAACTCATACATACTGTGTGTGAAGAAAATCACTCGTGTTGAATTTTAACGCATTAACAGTTTAAAAACACTGACGTTAAAGCAGGCTCTTTTTGACAACAAGTGCTTATGAAAACTATCTTATGTGATACTTTTATACAAACATTTCAATTTTTATTTGAGTGTAATTATTATATCTGAAAATAAACAGCAGCTGAATATAATATCTCTGTTGTTAATTGTAACCTCTAATATTGTAGTGTACCAAATGAGAGGATTCCCTGTATAGTTTGCAACATTATTTGGGAGAGATTTTTTTTCCTTAAGAAAAACCAAATATCGGTATCGGCATCGGCATCGGCCGATATCATTCTGAATAATCGGCTATCGGTATCGGCAGAGAAATTTAATATCGGTGCATCTCTACATTTAAGGACTGCTTCAACTCTCAATGTACTGCACAACTGCTCCTGATGTAAAATGAAGGAAATGATTTTGCGGTTTGACGGTCTCACATTACGCTGTTGATTTAAATGTGACACATGAATTAAAATTATTTTAATACATTTTATGTAGTTACTTTTCACGCAGTTAACGTTTCTGAATTTATTTGACATTTTAACTTTTTTTGTAATTTAAGGATTGGTCAGGATCATTTTAATAATTTGTTTAATAATTCATAATACTTTGACAGCACAAAGGGCTGCAGTCCACATTTCAAAGTGCAACGGGCCATTACAGAGACCAGACTCCTACAAAAGAGCCTTCAGTTGGTGTAACTACTTTTGAAATGACACAGATAGTACCCAACCTAGTGGGCACACATCTTCTAGCGAGTCTGCCAATTATAGTTTGAACCCAAAATGTATTTTTACTTAAACTAATCCTAAAGTTGAGCTAATCATTTGTTACTTTACAATGGAAATGTCAAAGTGTTAATACAATAATATGGTTGTAAATGCATATTGTTATAGGTCAGGCCTAAAATGCAAAACTCAGTTTTGAACAGTCCTTATTTACCACAGAAATGCATGTTTCTTTGAGAAACTAATAGTTGTGGTTGGAGCTCTTGATCACAATGATTTTTTTAGCTGCATGAATAACAAGTTCTACCACATCCACCCTGGTTATGAGTCAGAAAGTCTAAATGACACCAAGCTACTTCAGGAAAATGACTCCGCTAGGTTTAGCAGATTGTGTTCTTGTAACGTTAGTCCACTGAGTGTAGTGGTGTATTATGTACTGAACCCAAGTGCAGTTTATTTAACCAAAGTGTGAGCCAAATACAAAAAGAAGCAAAGACTTAACATGATAAAACTACGAACACAAACCTGGACTTAACTTGACTTAAACTCACCAAACAGAAGTTACAGGGACAAAGCTAAACAAGAAACAATGGACACATGAGGGTTATTTACACAAAAAAGAATAATGACACAAGAAACATCTGTGAACAATCAAGACAATTAACCAATCAGTACATAAGACAAGGGAAGACATGATCACATGAGGGCAAGTCACATGACAAGAAACCAGGAAACATGACTAAGATTTTCAAAATAAAAGACATGAACATAAACAAATCCAAACCAGTGTGACATTTCTTAACCATGTACTAAAAATTTCAAGGAAGAGAAAAGTATCCTGAATGTCCTAATCCCCTAGGCTTTGTTCACTGCACACAAATCCAATTTGGTTTCAAATCTGATTTATAGGACTGACTGTTCATTTGGCATGTGATAAAATACATTAATTCAGTGATGTTTGCCATAGTAATGACACAAGTGTCATTACATACTTGAAACCTGATCTGACCAGTCAGAGTCAGCCTAAGATCAGAAAAGCACATATGGATGTGATTTGAATTGGGATTGTAAACAATAGATTTAGTGTGCTTGTTTGTTTGAGTTTGGTTTAAATTATGGAAAAAAAAATGTATTTGAGATATGCCATAAATTGAGGGAACGAAATAGTAAATCGTGCTCACGTTTTAGTAAATCGAGGGAACAAATGAGTAAATCGCGCGCACGATTTAGCCTACTATTTTTTTCTTGCATGTCATGTCCGGGGCTCTGTATTAAAGTCCCCCCTGTAGTCAATAATTTTATCCCTTAAAACTCATCTTTGATCACCAAAATGACATATTAAGATGTTTTTTCCTATGAGAAAAAATCTTCATGCCTTAAAATAGCTTGAATGTAACTCTACGCCCCTGCTTCATTTAGTATACACGGTTCCATGAATATGCTTATTAGCCCCACCTCCGCTCGCTCACACCAACTCAGAGATCCACTCGGTCAACTTACTGAGGTAAACGCTGCACAATGTTACACGAACTATGTTTCCGAGTCAGATAGCTGCCTTCTGAAAATCAACATTCTTATAAACGCTTTGAACAACTCAGAACGTCAGTAGAGAAAGACATATAGTTCATCATAACATCGTAATATACATCATAACCTGGCTGCTCTTGAGACTCTCCTGCTTCAGAGCAGTCATAGTTAATGATTTGCTAAAGCCCGCTGGCACGTTGACGTGATTGGTTACAAGGTAGTTTGTGATGTAAGAAACACCAGCGATTTCAAACTTTAGATCACTGCAGTTTTAAAGAGAAAATTCTCAGCAATGGTGTTGACTTATGAATTTGCACATGGTTTGTCTTAAAGCATATTACAAACACCACATAGACATCTAAACAACATTAAAAACTTGATTTTCACCACAGGGGGACTTTAAGTAATTATACTTAAATTATAAAATACTAGCATAACTAGTTGTCCCATTATCCTGTAAAGTATAATTTGGCGATAAAAATAAAATTTGTTATCCAGTTTTCATTATGAACTTTCTCAGGATTAAATTACTTGCTGTAGCTACAGTATACATAAAGGTCAAAAAGTCAACAAAGTCAACTGAATCTCCATACTAAAGAAAGATAAGGACATGAAGACCAATTGTAATCTGCTGTGTGTTGTAAGGATGCACTCGACACAGGTTACTTGATCGAATATATTTAAATTAGAGAGAACTCTGTTCAACTCTGCATGAATGCAGGGCTCAGAGGAACTCCAAACAAGCGTCTTAAGGGAACACCAATGGTACAGCGAGTGCTAAACTTATGGAGATGGAAGTGTAGGAGCCATTTGTTTCAGTTTATATAGTTTTTTCTTTCACGCCACTAGAGGGCGCTTAATGTATTTATGTTGTCTAATCACTAACACAAGGTGAGGGCACGAAGAAGGTCAAACAAGCTTTTTGATCGTCGTCATCGTAAGGGACTTGAATAGAGTTTTTGTTTTCTTTATTGTTTGTTGCTGTTTGAATTGAGAAAAGTGACAATAAACAGATTGGAATATCCAACTTTAATTTTCTAAGGTATGGACATTTTATCTATTCCAGATCCAAACACGTCAAAAACAAAGATCTTTAAAATTGGACAATTGTGCGCCTACAGGAAGTCACAATTACTCATAAAAAAGCATGTCAGAAGTACTGAGGGAAAACGTACTCCACCTCAAGGATGGTGTGCGCAAGTGGTTGTGGAGGATTTTGTCAGGTACAAAGTATATTCTGGTCAAATCACAAATAGTGTAGCAGTTCAAAATTTCTCCATTCTCATGGTGATTCTGACACCAAAATTTCCAAATTTCTGCCTTGGATAAAATGTATTTTTGGAGGTGTGAAGCAAGAACTTGATTAATAAACATTTTATTTCCTAACAACACACTCTGTTGATTGTATGTGTGGATTTTTTGGAGACTGATTTGTCAGATGTGACAAACACCAAACACCTTTCAGTGGAAAGATGGTTTCGATCCTCAGCAGGCTTGGTTTCCTGTGGGGGGCCCACATTTTAATAAATTGTCCTTATTTGAGAATATTTGGAAACCCTTTATATCCTTTATCTCAAACTCAGATTTTAGTAATATAATGAGGCTGAAAGAGATAAAATATCTTGATTCGCAACGTATTTCCACCCACATTTTATTACTACCAAACCATTAGTCATTTAATCATTTACTGTTTTTCTTAAATTACCCCTTTTTATATAATGATTTGCTTCTTGTATGACTATTTTCTTACTCTTCTTAAGCCATGCACACACTTAACAATTGTAAGGCCGATTATGGATGTAAATTGATACTTACGACTGATCGCGCTCAAACGCGTCCAGTCAGAGCCAGTTGCGTTCAGTCGGCGATTACAGTAGGTGTTCAAATTCCATGTGTAAGTATTTAAATCTGCTTCAGTCAAAGGAAACAATCACTGTGTGTTGAGCACAGTCTCAGAATGTTTCAGCTAAATTAATTTAAATATGTGCCCGGCTTTAGTCTGTAGATATCTGAATTGATCTGTGCCTTTTGTGTGTGTGTGTGTTTTGCTAGTTGTTGTTTTTGCTTTATTGTTGTTTAATTTATTGTTGTTGTGTAAAAGTTCTGTCATTGTTCACTCACCCTCATGTCGTTCCACACCCGTAAGACCTTTGTTCATCTTCAGAACACAAATTAAGATATTTTTAATAAAATCCGATGGCTCAGTGAGGCCTCCATTGCCAGCAAGACAATTAATACTTTCAATGCCCAGAAAGCTACTAAAGACGTATTTAAAACAGTTCATGTGACTACAGTGGTTCAAACCTTATAAAGCGATGAGAATACTTTTTGTGCGGCAAAAAAACAAAATAACGACTTCTATAATAGTGCTGGGCGGTATACCGGTTCATATAGTATACCGGTTTCAATAGGTATTTTGCAATCACGTGGTTCTGGTGACGCGCGAAATTAATGTGGAGGGCAAGCAGTGAAAATTAGAATGGAAGAGATGGGGAAAAGTCCGTACTGTGCTGGTTTAGAAAGGTATAAGCAGAAAAGTACAACATATTTTGGACGTGAATCTTATGTTATGAAGAGGAACGATTTTTCTACTGAATTGAAAGACTTGACTGCCATCGAGGAGGTAACGTTAGATAGAGAATGTGAAGCTGCCGTCATGCCGCGTTCAGTTCTAGTCTGGGTTTGTTTATATCGCGCTGCCTTTCTATTAGTGACGTTAAGGGCAGTATTTTTGATTTTCTGTTGTGATTGTGAAAAATGTCGCCATTGTAGGTCATTTATGCTGAATCAAGAATTGCAGCAGGAGCTCACATCATCGTTCAGGGAAAAAACTGGATTGTAATACAATTTTCGCCTTTTCGTGTAAAAACACTAAGGTGAGGTGGTGACAGGGAGACGCTGTATAGCAAATCTAATAATGTCACTGATTGAACCCACTCCCTATCAATAAAATAATCACATTGCTGAGTGTTTTTGAAAGTGTTGTATTTTGTTTGGTTTAATAATTAACATTTGCGTGTATGACGCTCACTCGGCTTGTGATGAGTTTAACTTGCACGCAGCCACTTCAAAACTGTCCACAAGCTTCTATGGGTTTGATTTTGGTTGTCATTTGTTGAAATAAAAAATAAAAAAATAAAATAAAAAACAGTGTGTCGGTGTCTGTTATAGACTGTAATAAAGGGTGTCTGTCCGCTGAATGCCCCTCCGATTCTCCTCCATGGTCATATGGGAAGGTGTATATTTACAAAGAAAACATTAAAACTACAATTACATTTACACCCTTCCAACAAAGAAATGGAGCGACTTTTGTCGGCTTGTTGAACACATTTTTTTATTTGGACATTTTCTACCATATGATGGCTGAAGCAGGAGCACGTGACACTGTTTTCACGGTAACCAGATCAACATTGTGAACGGAATTCTACAAAACTGAAGTGAAAACACCAAATGATTATGCAACGGGATAAAATATCGTCTCTTCCCTGCAAACGATACCATGAAGAATGTGAATATTTAACCAAGTCGAAAACAAAAAATGTAAGCAGGTATCCATATTCATTTCAGTATCGGCAGACGCAAAACGCTATTGAAGGTGACAACTTTTAAAGTTAAAAAACGATATAAGTTACGTAAACGATAAACGCTCATTGTGGTTTCTCGGTTTGATAGATTTGAGCAACCATAAATGACGCAAAACAAAGGAATTTTGAGTTTGTGATACGATTCCTATATAGAAAAATCACTCCTTGCCTCCAGCCGAATTTCGCGTGCAGCAATGACGTCATGTGTAAACAACTTATTTCGAGACCGATATGTATTTTTCAAAAACCGCCATACCGGTGCGTAGCTGAAACAGCTGCTGTATCTATTCAATGGCCATGAAGCGCTATGTAGAGTGCAGACTTCTATTAACTGCATACCCTTCTTACACTAATGGAAACAACTTTATAACACAACAATGCCGCGATGATTTCAGTGTCTGCTGTCTCACTCACTGTACATGAACACATGAACTTCATCTGCAGAGCTGCTCTTAGAGTCACTTTATGAACATTTCACCGTTTAATTTGATAAAACTATCGACATTTGTCGTATCATATACACAGGAAGTCAAACGTCTTCACGACCCTGTCAAAATAAAAGTTCGGTATAACTTGAAATAACGGAGATAACAATCGAGTGTACTTCGATTAATAGAGATAATAATAATAACACCGTTTATAAAACACAAACTTAAAGGTCTTCATTGAAATTGCAGAAATTGCTCAGTAAAAATGTAGCCTACTTATTAATATTATTAATTAAATTAAATAATTAAATTAATTTGATTACATTTGACACTAAATTGTTATTTTTATGAATTGATTTGATTACATATTTTTAATACATTTTTATTTGTCCTTACAATATTAATAATATATTCCCTGTACTCCTGACAGTAAAATATGGCAAAAAGAAAAAAAAGAAAAAAAAGGTCCAGTTAAAAAAAAACGTGATATACCGTGAAACCGCCAGAATCTTAAAAAAAAAAACTTGATAAGAGATTTTTGGTCAAACCGCCCAGCACTATTATATAACATTATCTAGTGATGGGCGATTTCAAAACACTGCTTCATGAAGCTTCACAAATCTTTTATTTCGAATTAGTGGTTCGGAGCATGTATCAAACTGCCAAAGTCACGCCCCCCAGTGGTGACCCACTGAAATTTCGAAACACTTATCAATTAACAATGTCTCGTTTACTGAAATCACGTGACATTGGCAGTTTGATACGCGCTCCAAACCACTGATTTGAAACAAAAGATTCGATCTGGTTAAATCTCTAGGTTACGTTCACACTGTACGTTTTAGGGACTGACAACCGCATTTACTTACAGGTGTGAGTCTCGAAATGTCCCGTTCACACAGCAACTTACAGTAGCGTCTGGAACTCTGTATGAACGTGTAACGAGAGTCAAGCCCGTATTCTCTTACTAGTAACCATAACGATGTGACCAACGTAATATTAAAGATGGCGACGTCCATAAAACTGAAAAGTCTCATCACTTTTGACATGACACGAGACCAATTGAACCGCGAGTGTATCCATTCAAACTTCATTAACCAACAGCAGCATGTAAACGCTATAGCCGGAGTGTTTAACCGTTGCACTCGCCTTTGCGACGTCACGCGCATGACACGGCTTTTGAATTTGGAAAAGAAACACAAAACTGGCGGGAGCCGCTCCGGTGGAGAACAGTGAGATGACACCTTAAGATGACGCAAATACAGGACTGACCGTATTCTGCTGCTGTATGAACGTGGCCCTATATTAAAGGTTAAAATTATCAACTCAGATGAATATAATCTGGGTTTTATACTAATAACGTTATAATATTTTAATGATATGAGTAAAAATATATAAATATGTAATATAGTGTATATTTAGCCAATAGCTAGTTCATTGTTTTGCTAACATGCTATGGTCATTAAATGTTTTTCCTGAGGTAAATGTAACTTTGACGTGATTGATCAGTTACATGAGACTGACATTTTGGTATTTTTCCAACATTCTAACCAGTAGCAGCTCCTGACCGTAAATTTAGGTAGGTGTTTTTATTAATTTGTTTATTTTTATGTATAAGGCTAACTAATTGTAATGTATGGTCTAAATGTGATTTGTATATTTAATGGTGTATGAATGTAGGTGTATTGAACATGTAATTATGTGGGAGCTGATTAGAACACTGTTTTTCCCAGTGTTCAGAGTTCATGTACAGTTGTATGTGTTTTGTTTTGATTTTCCTATGTGAATATGGTATAGTTTATATGTTTTGTTTTTTATTTCATCTGGCTGCTTTAGGGGGGTTGTTGTACTAGACGAGACAGTAGGGGGTGGTGTGATGCAGTGATAAATAGTCTCTTATTGGCCTGCTTAGCTGAAACAAACAAAACAAACAAGTCCTGGAAATTGATAAAAGAACACATATTATACCGACATTTAATATTTAATATTATCAGATGATTAGTTAATTACATTTGATAGATTTCACTTTCAATAAAATATTTGCGATGGGTTTATAAAAGATGTTTTTTATGCATGTTTAGGCTGAGTTTTTGTTGCATTTACACAGTTCTGACCAGCAGGTGTCACCAGCGTGTGGTGTTTCGAACGCTTAGTTCTTAGCTCAAATTGATTGAAGCTTTGAAAAGCCTAATTTCTCCCATCACTAATCTTAATACCAACCAGGTGGAAACGGGCTTTTCTTTTCTGTCTCGCATTAGAAATTTCTTGAATTCTTCCGTATATTTTACAATAGAGTATCACATGGCAAGGATCAATCATTCAAAGTTTCTTCATTGTCACAACCATATATAATTACAATATTACATGGGGGGAACAAAAGTCATTTCACATTAGTTCATTTGGTGGCCATCTTGGTTACACCCTCAATGTTCATTCCTGCAAGTGTGGCTCATATCTATTTGAATGGGGAAAGACTGAAAACCTCAAAACTGTTGGTCAAGATTAGGAATAAAATTCATACATACAGCATGATAAATTTAGCTTCTTTAGTTTGAGCTCAAAGTCTACAAAATAAGTGTTATGCTCTGGGCAGTTACTTTGACACGTACCATTGCCTAAAGATTGTTGCAGACCACAGACACCCCTTCATGCCAATAGTGTTCCCTGATGGCACTGGCCTCTTTCAGCAGCATAATGCACCATGCCCAAAGTTGGGGAGTAACGGAATACATGTAACGGCGTTATGTAATCAGGATACAAAAATCCAGTAACTGTAATTCGTTACAGTTACGTCAAAAAAACATAGTAATCAGATTACAGTTACATTTTGAAAAAAAAAGGGGGGATACTATCAGGATTACAATCGTTTCATTTAAAACTAAATAAATCATTATTTTGAAATAAAAACACATATTAAGCGCTGCTTGATTATACAGTATTTCCTGGTTCTGTTGCCAGTGATGACTCACGTGAGCCACCCGCTGGTGCATGCGCAAGTAGCACCCGTCTACAATCTCCTCAGATGCAGATTGAATCCTTGAAGTAATCCAAAAGTAATCAGATTACATTACTTTCATATTGTGGTACTTGGATTTCGTTACTGAATACTTTTTTTATGAAGTAATTTGTAACTGTAACAGAATACATTTGTAAAGTAACCCTCCCAAGCCATACTGCAAAAAAAGTTCAGGAATGGTTTGAGAAACATAAAGAGATTAAGATGTTGCCTTGGCCTCCAATTTACCAAGATTTTTATCCAATTGAAAATTTATGGGATGTGCGGGACCAAAAAAAAATAAAAATAAAAATAAAAAAATCCATGGAGGCCCCACCTTATAACTTGCAGAAGTTTAAGGATCTGCTGCTAAAGTCACGAGGGGGACCTACATGATATTAGACATTATTGTGGCTGATTAGTGTATATACCTGGACATGTTAAGTGTTTGCTGTGGTTCATGAAAGCCAATTTCGATGAACTTTACATTTTCATGTTACCTTCTATTTTACCATCTTTGTTATGTTTTTTTTAAAAGGTGCAAAGCACATTTTGTAGTTCAAATAAGTTTGTATACTAACATTATATCAGTTAGTGATATATACGGTTATGAACTGTAAAATATTCAAAATGCATGCTTACATTCTTAATTCTTATCATCCAAACCATCTGTGGCTTCAGTGAAACCACAAGGATTAATAAGAACAATGCTTTTCCAATGTGAAGAGGAACAATTGTAGTGTATCTCAGTCAACATTTGTACTAGGCTACACAATTTTCCACTAAAAGTATGAAAGAGGTTTACACCATGAATATACACTGATCAACCACAACATTAAAGCTGAATGTATAACATTGATTATATACTTATAGTGGCACCGGTCAAGGGTATATTAGGCAGAAACTGAACAATCAGTTCTTAACTTTCATGAGTTGGAAGCAGGAAAAATGGGAAAGTGAAAAGATCTGAGTGACTTTGATAAAGGCCAAATAGTGATGACTAGATGACTGGTTCAGATCATCTCCAAAATGGCAAGCTTTGTGGTGGATTGCCCAGGATGCAGTGGTTAGTACTTACCAAACGTGGTGCAAGGAAGGTGAACTGACATAATGCACCATGCCATACTGCAAAAAAATTGTTCAGGAATGGTTTGAGGAACATAAAGAGTTCAAGGTGTTGCCTTGGCCTCCTAATTCCCCAGATCTCAATCCAATTGAAAATGTATGGGATGTGTAGGACCAACAAAACCGACCCATAGGGGCCCCACCTTACAACTTGGAGGAGTTAAAGAATCTGCTAGTAAAGTCATGAGGAGGATATTAGACAGGTTGTCTTAATGTTGTGGCTGATATAACTGTGTACATAAGTGTTTGCTGTGGTTCATGCTTCACATTTTCATGTTGCCTTCTATTTTACCATCTTTGTTATGATTTTTTTAAAGGTGCAAAGCACATTTTGTAGTTCAAATAAGTTTGTATACTAACATTATATCAGTTAATCATATATCCGGTTATGAACTGTAAAATATTCAAAATGCATGCTTACAGTCTTAATCTTATCATCCAAACCATCTGTGGCTTCAGTGAAACCACAAGGACTAACAAGAACAATACTTCTAATCGTGTTGATCATACTACAATATTAAAAAAAGAAGTAAGTAAGTCAGCTTAGTGGCTCCACCCATCTTTGAAGTATATTTATACCATGTTTAGCCAGTGAGAGCTCACTGATCATCTTCATCATGACCATCATCATCTCTCTGCTCCTGTTGACCTCTCTGCTGCCACACCTGACCTTCACTGGTGAGACTGATTATTTACCAGCATATTACGATGACTTTTACAAGTGTTTAATTGGTATGTGCTGAATAAGTTGACTAAGAGCACTATCTCTCTCTCAGCTCATGTGAATGTGGGTATAGTGAATGGAAAAGAAGCCAAACCACACTGCAGACCTTACATGGTTTCTATTCAGGCGTGTGGGGACCATAAATGTGGTGGATTCCTAATTTCTGATCAGTTTGTCCTGACTGCTGCACATTGCTGGAACGGGTAAAAGATTGTTTAGTGTGATCTGCAATGTTAAGTTAAAATTACTTTTGACTGACTGAAGTGCATATCAGTGTATATCAGTTATGACATACATAACCATTTCCAATACACTCTTTCAACAGACGTAATATTCTGATGGTTGTTGTTGGAGCTCATGACTTAAGGGACAGCAAGAGTTCAGATCACATCAGAGTGAAGTCCTACATCCCTCATCCAAAATATAAATCCAATCCTAAAAAATATGCTGACGACATCATGCTTTTGAAGGTAACAACCTGTCATATATATTACATTTTTCAAAATAATATCAGTCAGGAAACAGTAGCACAAACCACTATGTTTGAATTTCTTGCTTTAAAAAATACTGAAGGGATTTAATCATTTCTCTGTACATGGCCAAGTGCCTCTTTGAGTCTGTTTTCTACATTATTGATTTATTGCTCTGTTTAGCAACAAAAAATGGGCAAAAAAAGGCAAAAAAAAAAACCCTGAAAAATTATGCACAGCATTAAATAAAGAGGCAAAAAAAAAAAAAAAAAAAATTTAAAATCTCCACTTTGCCTTTTCAGCTTCTGTAATAACCTCAAAAACAACAGTATAACCTAACAAATTTCAGTCTCATAAAACATTGTTTATTAATAATGGCTGTATTTTTTAATTATAGCTAGAGAAAAAAGTCAATCTAAACAACAAGGTTGGAGTGATACCATTACCAAAGGAAAGAGAAGACGTCAAAGCAGATACTGCCTGTAGTGTTGCCGGCTGGGGAAGACTGACTGATGGCTCAGTGAGCAATGTTCTAATGGAGGCAGAAGTGACTATAATGAATAACACAGAATGTAGAAATAGATGGGGAGCGATATACTCAGTCTCACAGATGATCTGTGTATATGGCGATGGTGGAACCTGCAATGTACGTTCAAAAGATGACAGACTGATTCACAGACTTTATGGTAATGTATGAACTGGTTTCACTACTGATGTGTTGATCTGTGTTTCTTAACAGGGGGATTCAGGAGGTCCTTTGGTTTGTGGAAACACTGCTGTTGGCGTCACAGCTTTCGGTCAACGTGGTCACTGTAATTCACCTAAGCTTCCTAATGTGTATACTAAGATTTCAGCATATATACAATGGATCCGTACAGTAGTTGGAAATGTATAGTGACTTCTTGGAAACTAAAGAAGTAAGAAATGTTATTCTTGAATTCTTCCATAAACCTTCTTTCAATAAAAGTATCACATGGCAAGCATCAATTATAGTCAAAGTGTTCTCATTGTCACAACCATATATAATTTAGACAACACCTTCACTTTCCAGTCATGCCTGTAGACTCATATCTCTTTGAATGTGAAAAACTGAAATACCCAAAACTGTTGATTAAAATTACAGTATGTCTGAACCCAAAAACATATTTCAATACAGTAATGATATCATAAACTGTGCTGCTTTTAACTAAAGCCTGGTAAATCTTTCAGGATTTGAGTTGTAAAATAAAGAGCTTTGTAAAATCTTCCTACAAAAGTTATTTAAAAATTTGGCAAGTCTTAGAGATCTATTCTAGTGAAAAAATAGTATACTTAAGCACAATTGATATACTTTATTATAAGTAAATGTATTTGTGGCACATTATACAGTGCACAGCATAAATGAGTACACCCCCTCTGAACAAATACAAAAGATGTATTTTCTTTATGATCACTAATACAATTCATGGAAAGATGGCAAAACTGAAATGTATTAAACATATACGTAATAAAAACTGAGAAATATATGCCATTAATAGCCATAAAATAAGTAAATTAGCCAATTAAATTAACACCCTAGATTTAATTAAACAAATATATAATATTCTAGTACTTAGTATGCCCTCCATAATTATGAATATACTGCTCTGACCCTTCTTGGCACGGAGTGTACAAGTTTATGACAAATTTCACCTTGGGAGAATAAATATCCTCATTGTCATGTTGGGAAAAAAAAGCCCAACAATGCAGGGGATGAGGAAAGGGTAACATCTTCTGTTTCAAGTTTGTGTATTAAATTACACAGTGGTGTGTGAATTCATGACAGCATTGATAACGCATGTGGAATATGTTTATGATGGATGTATGTGGATGGAGACAGTTTCTTCAGCTCATTTTTAGTGTATTATGTACAAAATTAGTTCGCAAAAATATAGCACTTTAAATACATTATGCATGTGTACTTTTTTTCCCACTTGGGCTCTCAGCATAAAATTCAAATGTATTTTGATGACGTTACAATTGCAATTCAATTATGATGTAAGAGTGTTGAACACATTAATACTATAAAATGACATATTTTATACTGTACATATTGTGAATAAAAACAGAATGCAATGATGTGGAAGTTTCAAATTTCAATATTTTATCCAGAATACAACATAGATGAGATATCAAATGTTTAAACTGAGAAAATGTATCATTTTAAGGGAAAATAAGTTGATTTTAAATTTCATGGCATCAACACATCTCAAAAAAGTTGGGACAAGGCCATGTTTACCACTGTGTGGCATCCCCTCTTCTTTTTATAACAGTCTGCAAACGTCTGAGGACTGAGGAGACAAGTTGCTCAAGTTTAGGAATAGGAATGTTGTCCCATTCTTGTCTAATACAGGCTTCTAGTTGCTCAACTGTCTTAGGTCTTCTTTGTCGCATCTTCCTCTTTATGATGCGCCAAATGTTTTCTATGAGTGAAAGATCTGGACTGCAGGCTGGCCATTTCAGTACCCGGATCCTTCTTCTACGCAGCCATGATGTTGTAATTGATGCAGTATGTGGTCTGGCATTGTCATGTTGGAAAATGCAAGGTCTTCCCTGAAAGAGACGATGTCCGGATGGGAGCATATGTTGCTCTATAACTTGGATATACCTTTCAGCATTGATGGTGCCTTTCCAGATGTGTAAGCTGCCCATGCCACACGTACTCATGCAACCCCATACCATCAGAGATGCAGGCTTCTGAACTGAGTGCTGATAACAACTTGGGTTGTCCTTGTCCTCTTTAGTCCGGATGACATGGCGTCCCAGTTTTCCAAAAAGAACTTCAAATTTTGATTCGTCTGACCACAGAACAATTTTCCACTTTGCCACAGTCCACAGTTCTTTTTTGACCTATAGAGTTTTAGCCGGCAACGGCGAATGGCACGGTGGATTGTGTTCACTGACAATGTTTTCTGGAAGTATTCCTGAGCCCATATTGTGATTTCCATTACAGTAGCATTCCTGTATGTGATGCAGTGCCGTCTAAGGGCCCGAAGATCACGGGCATCCAGTATGGTTTTCCGGCCTTGACCCTTACGCACAGAGATTGTTCCAGATTCTCTGAATCTTTGGATGATATTATGCACTGTAGATGATGATAACTTCAAACTCTTTGCAATTTTTCTCTGAGAAATTCCTTTCTGATATTGCTCCACTATTTTTCGCCGCAGCATTGGGGGAATTGGTGATCCTCTGCCCATCTTGACTTCTGAGAGACACTGTCCCTCTGAGAGGCTCTTTTTATACCCAATCATGTTGCCAATTGACCTAATAAGTTGCAAATTGGTCCTCCAGCTGTTCCTTATATGTACATTTAACTTTTCCAGCCTCTTATTGCTACCTGTCCCAACTTTTTTGGAATGTGTAGCTCTCATGAAATCCAAAATGAGCCAATATTTGGCATGACATTTCAAAACGTCTCACTTTCAACATCTGATATGTTATCTATATTCTATTGTGAATAAAATATAAGTTTATGAGATTTGTAAATTATTGCATTCCTTTTTTATTCACAATTTGTACAGTGTCCCAACTTTTTTGGAATCGGGTTTGTATACACGGTTCCATGAATATGCTTATTAGCCCCAACTCCACTCACTCACACCAACTCAGAGATCCACTCGGTCAACTTACTGAGGTAAACGCTGCAGTGTTACACAAACCATGTTCCCGAGTCAGATAGCTGTCTTCTGAAAATCAACATTCTTATAAACGCTTTGAACAACTCAGAACGTCAGTAGAGAAAGACATATAGTTCATCATAACATTGTAATATACCTCATACACATCAATCAGAAAAATATGCCAGGATAACCTGGCTGCTCTTGAGACTCTCCTGTTATCCAGTTTTCATTATGAACTTTCTCAGGATTAAATTACTTGCTGTAGCTACAGTATACATAAAGGTCAAAAAGAGCAACAAAGTCAACAGAATCTCCATACCAAAGAAAGATAAGGACATGAAGACCAATTGTAATCTGCTGTGTGTTGTAAGGATGCACTCGACACAGGTTACTTGAACGAATATATTTAAATTAGAGAGAACTCTGTTCAACTCTGCATGAATGCAGGGCTCAGAGGAACTCCAAACAAGCGTCTTAATGGTACAGCAAGTGCTAAACTTAATGGAGATGGAAGTCACAATTACTGACAAAAAAGCATGTCAGAAGTACTGAGGGAAAACGTACTCCACCTCAAGGATGGTGTGCGCAGGTGGTCATGGAGGATTTTGTCAGGTTAGTATATTCTGGTCAAATCACATTTAGTGTAGCAGTTCAATTTCATTCACAGCCTGTAACTTTCTCCATTCTCAGGGTGATTCTGGAGGACCTTGGTGTGCAACAAAGGTGTTGTTTCGTTTAATCAGGCAAACAGCTGCGACTCACCTATTACTGAATGTCTACACCAAAATTTCCAAATTTCTGCCTTGGATAAAATGTATTTTTGGAGGTGTGAAGCAAGAACTTGATTAATAAACATTTTATTTCCCAACAACACACTGTGTTCATTGTATGTGTGAGGTTTTTTAGATTGATTTGTTAAATGTGACAAACACCAAACACTTTTCGGTGGAAAGATGGTTTCGATTCTTCTCAGCAGGCTTGGTTCCCTGTGGGGGGCCCACATCTCATCACATGTGGTCAGACACCTTGTTTCTGTGGCACTCTAGTTTGCAAAGACATCTTAAATAGCTCTGATGTTCTGCAAGGTCATGAGCCTCACCACAGATTAGAAATAGTCTATTCTTACTGGAAGGGTTAGGGTTAGTGTTAGCTCATTTATGTTAGCTCACACCTATTAGGATACTACATTATAGCATTAAATTGTCATGGAGAAAACTGAGCAAATTCTTTAAAAATTAAAACTGTTTCCACACAGGTTTCTCAGAACATTCTCCTCATCTGCCATTGGTCAAACACAAACTCCCGCCATTGGCTGAACTGTTATGTCAGGCTGGTCAGTATTTTCAAAGCAATTGAGCAATGTTTTGACAAACAGAGCCACAGTGTTCATACTTTTCAGGGAAATCAAACTAAATGTGTTATTTATAGTATTAAAGAGAAAATTAAAAACTTTAACTTTTTTCCATACATTGAATAATGTCAGTGAGGTACAATGTTGTTTTGCACTGAAGCTTTCATTGTATGGACTAAGACATTTCTAAATATCTTTTCTCTCTCTCTCTCTCTCTCTCTCTCTCTCTCTCTCTCTCTCTGTGTGTGTGTGTGTGTGTGTGTGTGTGTGTGTGTGTTCCACAGAACAAACACAACATAACAGTGAGTAACACTTTTGCATTGCATATGGGAGTGCAGGAGTTTTGGAAAGAGGTAGTTTTACTAATTTTTCAAATGGTATCTGTTAATCTTCAAATGAATCCAGAAATTTTTATTTTTATGAATTTTTCCTGAAAATATTGTACTGTAGCAGCACTCGTATAAGCTTATTGACGTGTATACTTCAAGCGAAGCGTCTAATAGCTATTTATTGAAAAGAAGTGGAAAGGCCATTTGTTGTACAGTGGATCAATAATATTTTTTCAAGTCTTTTTGTTTGTCAATGGAAAAGATTACATATATTTTAAAAGGTAAATTGTCCTTATTTGTGAATATTTGGAAACCCTTTATATCCTTTATCTCAAACTCAGATTTTAGTAATATAATGAGGCTGCAAGAGATCAAATATCTTGATTTGCAACATATTTCCACCCACATTTTATTAGTAATTTAGTCATTTACTGTTTTTCTTAAATTACCCCTTTTTATATAATGATTTGCTTCTTGTATGACTATTTTCTTACTCTTCTTAAGCCATGCACACACTTAACAATTGTAAGGCTGATTATGGATGTAAACTGATACTTACGACTGATCACGCTCAAACGCGTCCAGTCAGTGTTCAGTCGGCGAATTCAGTAGGTGTTCAAATTCCATGTGTAAGTATTTAAATCTGCTTCAGCCAAAGGAAACAATCACTGTGTGTTGAGCAGTCTTAGAATGTTTCAGCTAGCCATTAAATATGTGCCCGGCTTTAGTCTGTAGATATCTGAATTGATCTGTGCCTTTTGTGTGTGTGTGTGTGTTTTGCTAGTTGTTGTTTTTGCTTTATTTGTTGATTAATTTATTGTTGTTGTGTAAAAATTCTGTCATTAATCACTCACCCTCATGTCGTCCTACACCTGTAAGACCTTCGTTCATCTTCAGAAGACAAATTAAGATATTTGTGATGAAATCAGATGGCTCAGTGAGGCCTCCATTGACAGCAAGATAATTAACACTTTCAGATGCCCATAAAGCTACTGAAGACATATTTAAAACAGTTCATGTGACTAGAGTGGTTCAACCTTAATGTTATGAAGTGACAAGAATACTTTTTGTGCAGCAAAAAAAAAAAAAAAAAAAAAAAAAAAACGACTTATATAACAATATCTAGTGATGGGTGATTGCTAAACACTGCTTCATGAAGCTTCACTAGTCTTTTGTTTCGAATCAGTGGTTCGGAGTGTGTATCAAACTGCCAAAGTCACGCCCCCCAGTGGTGAACCATTGAAATTTCGAAACACTTCTCACTTAACAAAGGGTGCTTCTCAATTCTTATTTGTGCATCCTCGTTTCCTTTCCTGGCTTCCTTTCCTCGCGTCTTAGCTCCACCCCTTTAGGACGGAAGGGAAGGAAACAAGGAAAAGAAGCGAGGACGGAGGAATTGAATCAAGTGAAATGATATATCCTCACTCCCTTTAGCGTCACTTCAAAGCATCATCAGCCACACTCGAGGGATCTACCCATATTTTGTTAAAGTTTGGTTATTTAAAAAATATATAATAAATATTAATAAAGCAAGATGCACCGTTGAAATATGTGAGATGTAAAGTTTATTTAAACGGCATACATTAAAGCATACATTTAAATTATTGTGACAGATATGAAGGGGGAGGAGAATTTATGCGTGCGTCAGGTTTCTCGACGAGAAAGACTTCCGCAAAGGATGTAAATATCCTAAATATCCTAAATAAGGTTATAATATTTTAATGATATGAGTAAAAATATATGTAATATAGTGTATATTTAGCTAATAGGCTAGTACTTATATAGTACTTATTCATTAGTTACTAGTACTTATTCATTAGATACTAGTACTTATTCATTAGTTACTAGTACTTATTATTATACTAGTACTTATTCATTAGATACTAGTACTTATTATTGTACTAGTACTTATTCATTAGATACTAGTACTTATTATTATACTAGTACTTATTCATTAGATACTAGTACTTATTATTATACTAGTACTTATTCATTAGTTACTAGTACTTATTATTATACTAGTACTTATTCATTAGATACTAGTACTTATTATTATACTAGTACTTATTCATTAGATACTAGTACTTATTATTAGATACTAGTACTTATTCATTAGTTACTAGTACTTATTATTATACTAGTACTTATTCATTAGTTACTAGTACTTATTATTATACTAGTACTTATTCATTAGTTACTAGTACTTATTATACTAGTACTTATTCATTAGATACTAGTACTTATTATTATACTAGTACTTATTCATTAGTTACTAGTACTTATTATTATACTAGTACTTATTATACTAGTACTTATTCATTAGATACTAGTACTTATTATTATACTAGTACTTATTCATTAGATACTAGTACTTATTATTAGATACTAGTACTTATTCAGTAGTTACTAGTACTTATTATTATACTAGTACTTATATAGTACTTATTCATTAGTTACTAGTACTTATTATTATACTAGTACTTATTCATTAGATACTAGTACTTATTATTATACTAGTACTTATTATTATACTAGTACTTATTCATTAGATACTAGCACTTATTATTATTCTAGTACTTATTCGTTAGTTACTAGTACTTATTATTATACTAGTACTTATTCGTTAGTTACTAGTACTTATATAGTACTTATTCATTAGTTACTAGTACTTATTATTATACTAGTACTTATTCATTAGATAATAGTACTTGAATGAATGAATGAATGAATGAGGCATTTATATAGCACTTTCCTATGTACAACTGTACACCCAAAGCGCTTTACAATCATCCACCACCAGTGTGCAGCATCCACTTGGATGATGTGACGGCAGCCACAGTACAACGGCGCCAGTGTGCTCACCACACACCAGCTGTAGGTGAGCGTTACTTATTATTTAATAGTACTTATTCATTAGATACTAGTACCTATTAAATAGATACTAGTACTTATTCATTAGTTACTATTACTTATTTCTATAGTGACTAGTAACTATTCTATTTTTATTAGTATCACATTTTAAAATCCTGCGATATCCTTGTTTGATCTCGTAGGTGTCTGATCCACTATGAGAAGAGAGAACTGTCCGACTTACCTGCACTTTTTTCACTCCTCCCCTCACTGCAGCCGCCTACTCTCGCCTACATTTCAAGGCACAAGTCAAGTCTCAGACAAGCCTATTAGTGCTCCTGGAGATCTTAATTAGCTGATTCAGGTGTGTTCAGGGTATCAGGGTTGGAGCTAAACTTTGCAGGTAGGTAGATCTCCAGGAACAGGGTTCTGTTGTACAGCATTGTCACCTAAATGTTTTTGATACGAACATAATTTAAAGCAGGGGTTCCCAAACACATTCCTGGAGCCTCCCCAACACTGCATGTTTTGCATGTCTCCTTTGTCTGGCACACCTATTTCATGTCTTGGAGTCTCTACTAATGAGCTGATGATCTGAATCAGATGTGTTTGAGACATGGAAAACATGGAGTGTTGGGGAGGCTCCAGGAATTTGCCTTACACATAAAAGTAATAGAAAGCAAAGAAAGGTTGATCAAATATAAGATTTATTTCACCATAACTAATTTGTTGTACTGAATTAAAATTACGTGCCTGGCCTGTTCAGGTATGGTCCAACCATTGCAAAATCACCTTTGGGAAATCTTTCACCCGGACCTGGGGTTCCCAACCATGTTCCTGGAGCCCCCCTAACTGTTACAGTTTGAGTTGTGTTTTGTTCCGTTTAGTCCATGTTTATAGTGTTTCTTTGGTCACATGTTCCCCTTTGTTTTCAGTTTCCCGCCACTTGTTTGTTGTCATGGTTCCTGATTTGATTAGTGCTTGAGTTCAGCTGTGTCTTGTTAATTAGTATCGTTAGATCTTCTGTTCACTGTGTATTTAAACCCTGTGTTTTCTTCTGTTCCTGGTCAGTTCTCTGTTACGTATAGTTTGTTGTTCTGTTCTTGTTACCCGAGTTTCTGTTTTGTTGCAATAAAAGTACTGCTGCATTTAGATCCTTCTCCTCATCCTTTACTGCAACGACTGTTACACTAACACTGCATGTTTTCCGTGTCTCCTTGATCAAACACACCTGATTCAGATCATCAGCTCATTAGTCAAGACTCCAAGACAGGGGTGTCCAACCCTGCTCCTGGAAAGCTACCATTCTGCAGATTTCAGATTTCATTTTATCGCCTAACAAAGATAATTGTGACCGCACCTTCACTCCTAAATGTTATAGCATTACTATGTTTCCATAACCTTTAAAAGCTCAGTGGGCCTACAAACAATTACTGGTAGCAGGCTAACATTACTGTTTTTATTAGTGCTTGACACACATTTCACGATTTCAATACATAATGCTTGCAACTTAAATCCGATCTTGATTTAATATCAAATAATTTGGATAAATATCAGGGGCCAGTTGCACCAGCTGTGCATAAGTTACAACGTAGCCTAGTTTGGGCACTAAGTTAACTTGCGCACTACTAAATATTTTTGTGTTGCACCCATAGACTGTAAAAAAAAAAAGGTTGCACCATTAAACTTAGTTGAAGCGTAACTCTAAGTATACACTAAATATTTACAGAAGCCTCCTTCCAGGAGTAACGGTTGGAATAAAATAGCAGACTGACTGATCTGCATCAATACACTCTTGTTTTACCTGACAGACTTCATTCTTTAGACATAATGATGCTGCTGACATTTACACTCGCTTACAATTTAAGAGAGAGAACATTATGTGAAAAGATTACTTTGTTAGCCACTCTTCAACACGAACCCGTCCTAAACAGCGTGCTGCTCTGCGCATCGGTCCCATCACTCCGTGTTGTGCATGTCAAATAAAATCAGTCATAATCAATAAATGTCATTTCTTGATTTTTGTATCAGTATTTATTTATTGATGTTATTTGAATGTTATTTACATATAGTCATGATTAAGTAGTATGCTATTGTTCTGCCTTAAGAACAAATGGTGCAACTGAATAAAGTACAGAGTTAGTTATAGCTAGTAGTTACTAAGCCACTAGTGTGAACTTTACGTTCCAATTTAAGAAAGAACTTACGAACGGCTAGTGCAACCCTGCAGGTCCATAGCTACATGTTAATTTTTCTTTTGTAAAAAATCTCCTAATTCTGTAAACATACAGGGAGCCCTGTCAGGCCTGGTAGGCCTATATTATTAAAGGTTAAAATTAACAACTCAAATAAATGTAATGTGCGTTTTATAATAATAATGTCATAATAGTTTATGAGTAAAAAATTAATAGTGCAAAGTATTTTATTTGTTTTTAAAGTAGTTTATTTATTTGTTTTGTATTTTATTTAATCTGGCTGCTTTAAGGGGCATTGTAGTAGACGAGACAGTAGGGGGTGGTGTGATGCAGTGATAAATAGTCTCTTATTGGCCTGTTTAGCTGAGCAATACATGAAACAAATTGATAAAAGAACACATATTATACAGACACTTGATATCTTATCAGATGATTAGTTTATTGCATTTGATAGATTTAACTTTCAATAAAACATTTGCAATGGGTTTATAAAGGTTATTTTTATGCACATTTTCTTTTTGATCAGGTGGATGGACGGGTGTGTTGCGTGTCATTTACCTGAGGAAGAGATGGCAGCATGATGCACTATGGGAAGAAGGCTGGTGGAGGCAGTGTTATGCTCTGGGCAATGTTACGTTGACATGTACCACTACCTAAAGATTGTTGCAGACCACATACACCCCTTCATGGCAATAGTGTTCCCTGATGGCAGTGGCCTCTTTCAGCAGCATAATGCACCATGACATACTGCAAAAAAAAAAAAAAAAAAACCTTCAGGAATGGTTTGAGGAACAAAGTGTTTAAGGTGTTTCCTTTGCCTCCAGATTCCCCAGATTTCAATCCAAGACCTCCATGACCCACTTTACAACTTGTAGGAGTTAAAGGACCTGCTGCTAAAGAGGGGGACCAACATGATATTAGACAGGTTGTCTTAATGTGGCTGATTAGTGTATATACCTGGACATGTTGATTTTTCTGTGGTTCATGAAAGCCAATTTTACCTGTTTTTTTTTTTTTTTTAAAGGTGCAAAGCACATTTTGTAGTTCAAATACATTTGTATACTAACCTTATATCAGTTAATGATATATACGGTTATGAACTGTAAAATATTCAAAATGCATGCTTACAGTCTTAATTCTTATCATCTAAACCATCTGTGGCTTCAGTGAAACCACAAGGATTAACAAGAACAATACTTTCTAATCGTGTTGATCATACTACAATATTAAAAAAGTAAGTAACAGTCCACTCAGTGACTCCACCCACCTTTGAAGTATATTTATACCATGTTTAGCCAGTGAGAGCTCACTGATCGTCTTCATCATGACCATCATCTTCTCTCTGCTCCTGTTGACCTCTCTGCTGCCACACCTGACCTTCACTGGTGAGACTGATTATTTAACAGCATATTACGATGACTTTTTGTTTAGTTGGTATGTGCTGAATAAGTTGACTAACAGCACTATCTCTCTCTCAGCTCATGTGAATGTGGGTATAGTGAATGGAAAAGAAGCCAAACCCCACTCCAGACCTTACATGGTTTCTATTCAGACATATGGGTACCATATCTGTGGTGGATTCCTCATTTCTGATCAGTTTGTCCTGACTGCTGCACATTGCTGGAACAAGTAAGAGCTTGTTTAGTGTGAACTGCAATGTTGAGTTAAAATTACTTTTGAATGATAATGACTGAAGTGCACCCTGTATATCAGTTATGACATAAATGACCATTTCCAATACGCTCTTTCAACAGACTTAATATTCTGATGGTTGTTGTTGGTGCTCATGACTTAAGGAACAGCACAAGTTCAGATCACATCAGAGTGAAGTCCTACATCCCTCATCCAAACTATGAATCCAATCCTAATCGAAATGATGCTGACATCATGCTTTTAAAGGTAACAACCTGTAATATATTTAGTTTTTCAAAATAATATCCAGTCAGGAAGCAGTAGCAGGGATCCTGAAGGGATTTAATAATTTCTGCGTAAATGGCCAAGTGCTTCTTTGAGTCTGTTTTCTACATTATTGATTTATTGCTCTGTTTAGCAACAAAAAATGGGCAAAAAAGGCAGAAAACCTGAAAAATTATATAAAGCATAAATAAAAAAATAAATTAAAAAAATCCACTTTGCCTTTTCAGCTTCTGTAATAACCTCAAAAACAACAGATATATTCCAACAAACTTCAGTCTTATAAAACATTGTTTATTAAAAATGGTTGTATTTTTTAATTATAGCTAGAGAAAAAAGTCGATCTAAACAACAAGGTTGGAGTGATCCCATTACCAAAGGAAGGAGAAGACATCAAAGCAGCCTGTAGTGTTGCCGGCTGGGGAAGACTGACTGATGGCTCAGTGAGCAATGTTCTAATGGAGGCAAAAGTGTCTATAATGAATAACAACAAATGCAGAAATAGATGGGGAGAATTATACTCAGTCTCACAGATGATCTGTGTAAATGGCCATGGTGGATCCTGCCAAGTACGTTCAAAAGATGATTCACAGACTTTATGGTAATGTATGAACTGGCTTCACTACTGATGTGTTGATCTGTGTTTCTTAACAGGGGGATTCAGGAGGTCCTTTGGTTTGTGGAGACACTGCTGTTGGTATCACATCTTTCGGTGCCCAGCACTGTAATTCACCTGAGCGTCCTAATGTATATATTAAGATTTCAGCATTTATTCAATGGATCCGTACAGTAATTGGAAATGTATAGTGACTTCATGGAAACTAAAGAAGGAAGAAATGTTGTTCTTGAATTCTTCCATAAACCTTCTTTCAATAAAAGTATCACATGGCGAGCATCAATTATAGTCAAAGTGTTCTCATTGTCACAACCATATATAATTTAGACAACACCTTCACTTTCCAGTCATCCCTGTAGACTCATATCTCTTTGAATGGGAAAAACTGAAATACCCAAAACTGTTGGTCGAAAATTACAGTAATTACAGTAAAAAAAAAAAAAAAAAAAAAAAATTTCAAAACAGAAATATCATCATAAACTGTGGTGCTTAAAAAAAAAAAAAATCTGGTAAATCCTCCAGAATTTGAGTTGTAAAATAAAGAGCTTTGTAAAGATCTAACCACAGATAGTCAGTTTTACTAAACTCTCAACTGATTTCTCACATCTAACAGAATTTACAATAAACCATGGATTACATCACACATGGGGCAGATTAAATATAATATATGTATATTTTACACGTTTATGCATATATATGCACACCACTCGGTTTCTCTGTGGAATCAGAACCTCTTTATTTGTCTGTCCATTTATAGATAACCAGGCACAGAAAACAACCTTGGTTGACCAAAGTGCTGTACAAAGTTATCTATGTCCATCACCAAAAATTAAAAATAGACATGCACAAGATGTTAAACGCACAAGAAAACAGATAGGTTTTCAAAAGACTTTTGAACTCAGACACTGGGCGCTGTTTTGATAGCTAAAGGCAATTTGTTCCACGACAGTGTCAGCTACTACCAAGGCTCTGACTCCTGCATCGCAGTCTAGATCTGGGTACCTGTAATATATGACTGGTCTGTGATCTGAGTGATCTGACTGGATTATGCTCAGTAAACAACTCTGACAGGTATTGAGGAGCAAGATTGTTTAAGGCTTTGTAGACAAACAATACATTTTTTAATTCAGTACGATATTGAATGTAAAACGATGTAAAAGTGGCGTAATGTGGTTCCTTTTTGACTGCCTGTTAGCAAGCAGGCAGCCACATTTTGGACCAGTTGAAGTCTATGAATAGACAAGACAGGCAGTCCGTGATAATTGCAGTAATCAAGCCGTGATTAAATAAAAGCATAAATTACTATCTCAAAACTCTTCTTAGGAAGGGTTTAACCTTCGCTAATCTTCAGAGGTGGTAAAAGCTGGAACTGACAACAGTATTAATTTGTTCAGTTTTAAGTCGCTGTCCAAAATAAAGCCCAGATCTTTAGAACAATATGGAGTGAGAGAACCCAAATCAACAGTGCTCACATCAGTTTTTTCAGTAGGCCCAAACAGGGCAATTTGTGTTTTTTCTTCGTTCAGATGCAAAAAATTATTGGATAGCCATGTTTTCAAATCTTGAAGACATTTCGACTAAAATATCTTAATTTGTGTTCCGAAGATTAACAAAGGTCTTACGGGTGTGGAACAGCATGAGGGTAAGTAAAAAATGACAGAATTTTCATTTTTGGGTGAACTAACCCTTTAAGAGCGCTTTCTACGAGCGAGGTTATGAACGCTCACTGCAATTCCAAGTGCGTTACCCAAAAATGCACTTAACATGAACGTGCAAGAACGCGTTACGTGCTACTTAAGAGTCGCTGTCCGTTTCTCAAGTGCTGAAATATTACCTTATAGAATCATATCCTTTAACGTTTAACCTAATAATCATCACCTGATGTGGATTAGAAAAAATAATAAATAAAGATACCTTTCAAAAAGATTAAAGGGGTGGTTCAGTGGTTTTTTTTTAGGCTTGATTGTGTTTTGGGGGCACAGTTTAACACGTCTTAATGCTTCGTTTTTTTTGAAAACGCTGTATTTTTCATATATTTTACCTTTATTCTACATCACTGTTTCCACTGTCATATAAACTGCTCGTTTGATTTCCTGCTTCTATGAAGCCACTCCCTCCAAAATAGGCAATGTGCTCAGATTGGTTCGCAGGTTGGTAGCTGGCCCAGTGTATTGTGATTCGCTGAAGCGTCCGGAAACGCCCCTTACCATTCGTTGTTACGCGCTTCAGTGGAAATGTAAATAACGGCGTCTATGATATGCTGATATCAGATATGCTGTCACTGCCGTTTGTTAGCTTTCAATGAATATACAGTTTTATCCTGATTAAAGCTTTACTGTAGCCAAATACATGACTGAGTAGTCGCACTATGCTAAGACTGAACTATGCTAAGCTATGCTAAAAGTGGTACCGCCTGATGCCGCTTATTTAACGCCTGAAAACGGCATTTTAATATTAATACGGTGGTCAAAAGCA
The DNA here is from genome assembly GCF_019924925.1 of Ctenopharyngodon idella. Lineage (NCBI taxonomy): Eukaryota > Metazoa > Chordata > Actinopteri > Cypriniformes > Xenocyprididae > Ctenopharyngodon > Ctenopharyngodon idella. The sequence goes on along the minus strand of NC_067229.1, from coordinate 46,401,507 downwards.
CGCAAATTCTGATTGGTTTGGTTATCCATATGAGAGAGACCGAGTGTGCGCGCGAGAAAAAAACGAGTGTGTCCACCCGAGAGAGATCGAGTTGTCCAAGAGCGAGCGACACTGCGCGAGAGAGACCAAATGTGCGTGCGAGAGAGATCGAGTTGTCCAAGAGCGAGCGACACTGCGCGAAAGAGACCGAATGTGCGCGCGGGAGAGATCGAGTTGTCTGAGAGTGAGCGACACTGCGCGAAAGAGACCGAATGTGCGTGCGAGAGAGATCGAGTTGTCTGAGAGCGAGCGACACTGCGCGAGAGAGACCGAATGTGCGCACGAGAGAGATCGAGTTGTCTGAGAGCGAGCGACACTGCGCGACAGAGACCGAATGTGCGTGCGAGAGAGATCGAGTTGTCCAAGAGCGAGCGACACTGCGCGAGAGAGAGCGAATGTGCGCACGAGAGAGATCGAGTTGTCTGAGAGCGAGCGACACTGCGCGAAAGAGACCGAATGTGCGTGCGAGAGAGATCGAGTTGTCCAAGAGCGAGCGACACTGCGCGAGAGAGACCGAATGTGCGCGCGAGAGAGATCGAGTTGTCCAAGAGCGAGCGACACTGCGCAAGAGAGACCGAATGTGCGCGCAAGAAAGATCGAGTTGTCCGAGAGCGAGCGACACTGCGCGAGAGAGACCGTGTGTGAGCGCGAGAGAAACCGAGTGTGTCCGAGAGCGAGCGACACTGCGAGTGCGTGTCCGAGCATTAGTGAATTAGTACATTAGTAAACACTGATCAGATTATATGCAGTCATTAAAACAATTCTAATGTAGGAGTGGAATTTGGGGACCAATATTACAGTTTCAAAACTGGGATAAAAGTTTAATAGAAAGAACACAACAGCCATGTGCAGTGTTAATGATAACTATTTTGTCCCATTTCTCCCACTGCCATCTCTGTTCTGTGTGTGTGTCTTGTTTGTTTCTCATTATTATCTGTTATTCTGTGTATTTTGTTGTGAGCATTAATTTAAAAAAAATAAAACCAACAGCATCCGACATCTGTGTGACTTTTCGCGTGAGTTTCTTGGCACAATTACGCCAGGCTTCAAGTTACGTCAAGTGTGAACTTTCAACTCTCATGCACACGCAGGTGACAGCTGGTCGGAAGCATTAGTCCAGTTTAAAAAATTTAAATATTTGGTATTTGTCTTACAATTACAATTTTTCTTACATTGATTCATCCATTGGGTTCATATGGATTACTGAAGTTATTGCTGTATGTGCTATTTGATGCTTCAAATTTTAGGAACACATGAACTTGCGTTATAAATCATTCCCAGAGATTATTTATTTTTCTAAAAACCTTTGTTTGTGTTCATCTGAAGAAGGAAAGTCATACACATCTCGGATGGCATGAGGGTTAAAGATGAGTAAATGGTGAGGATATTTCTGGGTGTACTGTATTTCTTTTAATAGATATAGAATTTAAAGAAAGAAAAAGAAGAAGAGGAACAAGAGGAGGAGGAAGCCAAGCAAGAGAAATGAATAAGAAGTGTTGTAACATTAAATCTGTTTTGAAATAAGTTGTTTTTCAAATAAAGGTTTCCAAGTAACTTGGAACTTGTACTTACCCTGTAACTACATGGAACAAGAGGGTAACAAGCACCACTTTAATTTACAGCCCGCAATGTCATACTTACAATGTAACTACATGAAACCAGAGTATATTTCCCCAGACTAAAAAAAATTGCTATAGTTTTAATTGCCTTGAAACAACTTAATCAGTGCACCTTGCAATAAAAACAGAATACTGTGTAAATGAATATGTAGCCTACCCCTTAATTAAAAAAAGCCTTTATATATTTGTGCACTATTATTACAAACAGGTGCCCAGAGTATGTTCTCGCTAAATTGCTCCCAAATGTAAGATTGTTGTCTATCATAACAGTATATGTTATGTATAAGTAATTTATTTTCCTGGTTGTTACCCCTTTATTCTCAAGACTTTACATATTGTTCCCTTATACTTACACATACTTACTTTATAGATACACTATGTAATTACCAGAAGTTACACTGTAAATACATTGTAATTACGCAGTACTTTCCAGGCTGTAATCTCATGATAACAATCAAGAGCTCCACAATCAATGACATGATCAAAAAATGCAGCAGCTAGAGTTCTTACTAGAACCAGGAAAAATGACCATATTAGCCCGGTTCTGTCAACACTGCATTGGCTCCCTATTAAACATAATATATATTTTAAAATCTTCCTAATTTCTTGCAATGCATTAAACAGTTTATCTCCCCAGTACTTGAGCGAGCTCTTATTGCATTATAGTCCTACACGTCTATTGCGATCTCAGTATTCAGGCCAGTTAATAATACCTAGAATATCAAAATCAACTGCAGGCAGTAGATCCTTCTCCTATTTAGCACCTAAACAGTCTTCCTAGCAATGTGTGGGAAGCAGACATACTCTGTCAGTTTAAATCTAGACTAAAAACATATCTCTTTAACCTGGTATACACATAACACATGATCAATTTCTATTATTCAAATCAGTTAAATGATTGTTAGGCTGCATAAACTAGGTCAGCCAGAACCGGGAACACTTCCTATAACACTGATGTACTTGTTACATGAGAAGAATGTCATCTGCACTAATATTAGTCTCTCTGTTTATCCCGAGGTTTACCATAGTCAGCCGGATCCAGGCCGTGTCCAGATCAGATGGAGGACCTGCACCCTAAATATGACCCCCAACACATCCCTGAAGTGTCAGCAGAGATTGTGTCAACTATTGTGTCAGAGATTGTGTCAACTAGACTATTGTGTCAGAGATTGTGGCAACTGAAGAGATTGTGTCAACTGAAGGCCTCATTGATATAACAGACAGTGGCACAGATCCTCAACAAACCTGTCTCCATACCAGCGTGATGAATCTGATCTTCAACCAGATGGGACTGTATTAAATATTTTGAATGTTCTGATCTGACCTGTAACGCTGCCTGAATCATAATCATGCACTGTTCGTTTGTTGGTCAGAACTGGCCCTATGACTGAGCCTGGATTCTTCCAAGGTTTTTTTTCCCCATTCTGTCACCTGATGGAGTTTGGGTTCTTTGCCATTGCACTGATGATTACTGTGTACAGAATTTTCCAAAATGTTTTTCAATCCCGGTGGGGACTTGAGTCTGAATGAACACACTGTAAAAAATGAATGTGTATTTAACAGTGAAATATTGTAAAAACGCTACGGAAAAAAATTGTAAATAGGTTAACAGTAAGTTCCAGTACTATATACAGGGAAAAACTGTAAAAGCTCTTACCAGACATTTTATGTAATTTTCACAGTAAAATGCTGTAAAATGCACAATTTTTAGAAGTAAAAAAGAACAAATCAATGTATAATTTACAGTCAAAAACTGTAAACTGATATTCCCAGAATTCCCTGTGTGACACTCCACATTTGAAAGTATTTTGTTTAAAAAATCATGTTTCTTAATAGTTTTTGTTATCAGTTATGTACATTAGGGTTTTATGTTACATCTTCTGTTGTTTAATGAATGTTTATTGCATTATGTAAGTGTTGTGGGTTACCATGATGGTGTTTTGCGTTTGCGTGAATGACTCTTTGCACCCTCTTTACATTAGTATATACTTCAGCTCGTGGAAAAGCTATTTGTGATGAACTCTGATTCTTCATGTGGCTTTCTCTTTTACCACCTGCATTATTATGGTGGTTGTCAGTATATGTTAAAGGTACAAAACAGATTTTAGTAGTAGTGTGCATTGTTGAATTTACTTGTTTACATTCAAATTTTCTTGTTTGTAAATTACAGTTTTATACTGTAAAACTGACAGTTTGTTCTGTAAATGTGTTTACAGTTTTTCTGTATTTTTTACAAAATTATTCTGGCAACCACAGCTGCCAAAATTATTTTGTAAAAACTACGGAATATTTTTTACAGTGCACAGACTCCTGGGGACTTATGTCACCGTGGGGACCTAAAGTGAGGTTCCCATGGAGAAACAAACTTATAAATCATACAGAGTTTTTTCTGAAAATGTAAAAATGCAGGAAGTTTTCTGTGTTGGGCAGGGTTAGTGTAGGGGGAGAGAATGTACAGTTTGTACAGTACAAAAACCATTATGTCTATGGAGAAAGAGTGGTTTTGTTGCAAAGGATGTGTAAACTCTACCCACACAGTTTTAGTCACAAAAGAGACTATGACCATACTAAAATTGTAGCTGTACTTCATTCTGTTAGAATTATGTTTTTTCTAGTGCTTTTAATACAATTCAAACACATCTTTTAGCTAATACATTAATGTAGGGTTGTCAAAAGAAAGTCAATACTTAATTTTTAATTCCACATTCTTCATAACTTCCCATTCTTGTCTCCTCTTATCTCTAGTAAAGCAGTGAAGACATCTCTTACATCACTTCTCTTGTTGCCCTTTGACTGAAAATTACAACCAAAAGCCGCACAATGAGGCATCGTATATTATATATTATATAGCTCACCGAGTGCAACCATTTGACGTCATCAATGTAGAATGCACTGTGCACCTAAACAAAATGGCCCCCATTGTCCATAATATGTCATGGATTTTTTAAATAATGTAAATCTTTCATGGGTTTTCTACTACATATTTCAGTAAGAGACATCATTTACGTTATATTAAGCCATACAAGTCTTAATACCCGGGGTTCCCTTTAAAAACATAACAGTACCAGTCTTTCTGCAGTACTAGTACTGAATATCAGGTCAGTCCGGTACCCGTTGATAGGCGCTGCTTTCAAATGCTCAAGTGTGTATTTGTGTGAGCGCACTGTGAAGACCCTCAAACAGATCTGATTTTTTCTGTTTTTGCAGCATTGTAGCCAACATGTTTCTTGAGCATGTGAATGCAATGGCCAATAATGATGAAGTAAATAAGAGGTTCATTGTGCGGCACAGATTTTTTGATTATAACAGGAGTTTTCACTCAGTCAGTGAGCTTGTGCTGCAGATGAACTGAAGCGATATCAGCTTCATTGATTATAAAGCCAGCGCTCTTTGCTCGCTTTCTGTATATAGCCCATTCATAACTTGAATAAAGGTTTATTTTTCATTCTGCAAGGTACACACTTCAAAGTTTCAAGAGTGACAGCTGTATTAAAATGAGAGATTGAACTGGAACTGGAACATGCAACTGGACAATGATCCGAAAATCACAAGCAAATCTACAACAGAACGGCTGAAAAAGAAAAAAAAACAAGGTGTTGCAATAGTTCAGTCGAAATCCAGACCTCAACCCGACTGAAATGCTGTGGTGAGAGCTGTACACAAACAAATGCCCACAAACCTCAATAAACTGAAACAATGTTGTAAAGAAAAGTCAGTAACGCTTTAGATTACAGCCCAGAAAGTACTGCGTAATTACAATGAATTTACAGCGTAACTTTCGATAATTATAGTGTAACTATACAGTAAGTACATGTAAGTATAGGGGAACAATATGTAAAGTCTTGGGAATAAAGGGGTAACAACCAGGAAAATAACAAATTATTTATACTGTAAGTATTTTATAACTAAGGGGTACTTATACTGTTATGATAGACAACAATCTTACATTTGGGAGCATTTTAGCGAGAAAGTGCACTGATTAAGTTGTTTCAAGGCAAGTAGAAAGAACTATTGCAATCTTTTTTAATAGGCTACATATCGAAATATGCTTTTGTTTTGTTTTTGTTTTAGTTACAGGGTAAGTATGACAATGCGGGCCGTAAATTAAAGTGGAGCTTGTTACACTCTTGTTTCATGTAGTTACAGGGTAAGTAATATTATTATTATTATTATTATTATTATTAATAATAAAATGCAAAGTGAATAATAGTATAAGTACCCCTTAGTTCTAAAATACTTACAGTATAAATAATTTGTTATTTTCCTGGTTGTTACTCCTTTATTCCCAAGACTTTACATATTGTTCCCCTATACTTACACATACTGTATAGTTACACTATAATTATTGAAAGTTACGCTGTAAATTCTTCGTAATTACGCAGTACTTTCCGGGCTGTAATCTAAAGCGTTACCCAAAATTCCTCCAGAATGATGTGAGAAACTGATAGTCATACAGAAAATAATTACTTCAAGTTATTGCTGCTAAAAGTGGATCTACAAGCAATTGAATTGCCTGATTTGGCTCATTTTAGGCATACAATGTCTGATCTGGCCCAAACTTCACATGTTTATTAGAGTCCTGGCCTGAAGACATCTGTGGTGTTCATTAAATAAACACTGAAAAATAAATATATGAACTGGCGTGTAGCCACTTTATTTCTCCAGCACTGAACTTCCATTAAATTCTTGTTCTAGCTCTATGCTCTTGGGTATCTGCCAATTGTAAGTTTGGTCCTACTGCCATCTAGAGGACAATAATAAGAACAACAATTGATAACAACAACTAATCACCACATCTACATGGCAATATTCATTTACAGTCATAGCGCCACCTGCGGGCAACAGGAAATGTCATGTTTTAGACTGTGATTAACTCCTCATAGAGATTTAACCAGAACAATATCATATTTGGTCAGTCTAATCTTATGGCCATAAATGGCAAAGATCTTGAGTTTTTGTTGAAGGGCGTGTTTGTGGCAGCCTGACAAAGTCTGATGTTTTGCCATGAAAGAGGAAGTTGTTGTAACTCAGGCATACAATGTCCGATCTGCCCCAAACTTCACATGTGTGATAAGAGTTCTGGCCTGAACACATCTACATGCAAATATTCAGTCAGTCAAAGCGCCACCTGCTGGCAGCAGGAAAAGTGGCACATCAAAATGACTTTGCCATATTTCGCTTATATTTACCCACTCAAATGTATGTCTCGCCCACTGTTCACTGTGCAGTTGCTTGGTTTGTTCATAGATTCTCTACTGGTTTGTGTGCCTTCTGGCTCCATGATGCGTAGTTTTTTACTTTTTTAAATTTTAGGCATATGTTTATTTGTTTTTTAAGCTTTTGGAAAGCATCACTGCTTTTTACCATTGGGGGAGGAAGAATATTTTGTCAAAGTGACTCAATATATACCTCATTTCCAAACCAGCTCAGCTGGAACTTAATTCTTGATCGATGGATGATCTGAACACAATCTGGCAGTATTTAAATGATGTCATTTTTCAACAAATCCACACTGATTTCAATCTGATGTACAAAGAACTCATGATGATGAAATACTCTAGATACATTGGGACCATGTTTTCTTGAAATGATTTTGTCTTGTACAGTTGATTAATTTTGCTTTTATTTATTCCATCATTAGTGCTTGTTTTGTAGCATATTCAGTTTGTTTTAATAAAAAAAACTTTAACACATCGTAGTATTTTATTTTATGTAGCTAATTTAGTATTTGTATGCTTTTTGTTGGTTAATTAATTAATTAATTATTCAATACGAGACCTATATTTATTTGGTATTGCACACCCCCTAACAACATTTTACCGCTTTATTAAGTGCAATCTTGTACACAGCATTAAAGGAGCCGTAGAACCAGTTTTCAAAAGATGTAATATAAGTCTAAGGTGTCCCCTGAATGTGTCTGTGAAGTTTCAGCTCAAAATACCCCATAGATTTTTTTTTTTTTTTAACTGCCTATTTTGGGGCATTATTAACTATGCACCGATTCAGCGTGCGGCCCCTTTAAATCTCCCGCTCCCCCACCCCACGAGCTCTCGACTATAATACAACACATAAAAACACAAGTTCACACAGCTAATATAACCCTCAAATGGATCTTTACAAGATGTTCGTCATGCATACTGCATGCATGCATCGATTCCTGTGAGTATAGTATTTATTTGGATGTTTACATTTGATTCTGAATGAGTTGAATTGTGCTCCGAGGCTAACGGGCTAATGCTACACTGTTGGAGAGATTTATAAAGAATGAAGATGTGTTTATGCATTATACAGACTGCAAGTGTTTAAAAATGAAAATAGCGACGGCTCTCTTGTCTCCGTGAATACAGTAATAAACGATGGTAACTTTAACCACATTTAACAGTACATTAGCGACAGGCTAACGAAACATTTAGAAAGACAATTTACAAATATCACTAATAATATCATGTCAGTTATTATTGCTCCATCTGCCATTTTTCGCTATTGTTCTTGCTTGCTTACCTAGTCTGATGATTCAGCTGTGCACATCCAGACGTTAATACTGCCTGCCCTTGTCTAATGTCTTGAACATGGGCTGGCATATGCAAATATTGGGGGCGTACACCCCGACTGTTACGTAACAGTCGGTGTTATGTTGAGATTCGCCTGTTTTTCAGAGGTCTTTTAAACAAATGAGATTTACACAAGAAGGAGGAAGCAATGGAGTTTGAAACTCAATGTATGTCTTATCCATGTACTGAACTCTTGTTATTCAACTATGCCAAGGTAAATTCAATTTTTGATTCTACGGCACCCTTAAAGTCCACGTGAACCGGAAGTTGCAAATGACTTTTCTCCAGTGTTGTGACGTATTTCCAAGTGAAACGGGATATTGAATAGAGGGCAGAGTTTTACTTTAGCGCTCCTCCTCTCCATCTCTCGCTCATGGCAGACTAACCGTTGGAGGGGAGTGGTTTAAGCGATTTCAACCCAAGCCGTCAAACTGATGTCACTAGAGAAGGGGCACCGTTGCAGAGGGGAGGAGCATTTTCAGATTTTGATTAAATATTACGAAGCCAAACAATTTTTTTTGTGTGTGGATTTCACGGATGAATTGTTCACCACATAACTAGCAATTTGAGCTAACAAAATAAATAAGGTCAATTTTGATTTCATGTGTACTTTAATTGTCACCAAAATGTTTTTGATACGAACATAATTTAAAGCATTTGCCTTACACATAAAAGTAATAGAAAGCGAAGAGAGTTTGGTCAAATATAAGACGTATTTCACCATAACAAATTTGTTGTTCTGAATTCAAATTACGAGTCTGTTCAGGTATGGTCCAACCGTTGCGAAATCACCTTTGGGAAATCTTTCGCCCTCTGGATTCCGCCGATCCCCCCACGAAAAATCGCCTACTAAAAAGAAAAATGTGAACGCACCTTCATAATGTTATAACATTACTATGTTAACTTTTAAAAGTTATGGAAGTTCGCCGTGAAGTGTCTTACCTCAATGGGCCTACAATGAAAATCCAGCTAAAACCAGCCTAAGCTGGTCAGGCTGGTTTTTTAGCTGGTCTCCCAGCCTGGTCATAGCTGGTTTTAGAGGGGTTTTGGTTAGCTAGAAGACTGGGAGGCTGGGAGACCAGCTTAAACCAGCTACTTCCAGCTTAGGCTGGTTTTAGCTGGATTTTTCAGCAGTGCTTAACACACATATTTCACGATTTCAATTCATAAGCTTAATAATAATCCTATTTGATTCCGATCTTGTTTGATATCGATTAATTTGGATTATACAGTAGCTATATGTTAATTTTTCTCAAGGGAAAAATCTCTCAACTAATGCTGTAAACATACAGGGAGCCCTGTTAGCTGCCTGGTAGACCTATATTATTAAAGGTTAAAATTAACAACTCAGATGAATATAATCCGGGTTTTATACTAATAATGTTATAATATTTTAATGATATGACTAAAAATATATAAATATGTAATATAGTGTATATTTAGCCAATAGGCTAGTTAATTTTTTTTGCTAACATGCTATGGTCATTAAATGGCTTTCCTGAGGTAAATGTAATGTTGACATGATTGATCAGTTACATGAGACTGACATTTTGGTAAGTTGTACTGTATTCTTCCAACATTCAACCAGTAGCGGCTCCTGACCATAAATTTAGGTAGGTATTTTTATTAATTTATTTGTTTGTTTATATGTATAAGGCTAACTAATTGGAAATGTATGGTCTAATTGTGATTTGTATATTTTAATGGTGTATTGAACATGTGATTGTGTGGGAGCTGATTAGGCCACTGTTTTTCCCAGTGTTCAAAGTTCATGTATGTGTTTTGTTTTGATTTTCCTATGTGAATATGGTATAGTTTATATGTTTTGGTTTTTATTTCATCTGGCTGCTTTAGGGGGGTTGTTGTACTAGACGAGACAGTAGGGGGTGGTGTGATGCAGTGATAAGTAGTCTCTTATTGGCCTGCTTAGCTGAGCAATAAATGAAACATTGATAAAAGAACACATTTTATTCAGACATTTAATATTTAATATTATCAGATGATTAGTTAATTACATTTGATAGAGTTCACTGTGTGCTCTGACACATTTCTGAATCAGCAATTTTAGCAGTAGCAATAAAACATTTGCGATGGGTTTATAATTTAATGGGTTTATGTTTTTAAGCATATTTTTTGAGTTTTTGTTGCATTTACACTTCTGACCAGCAGGTGTCACCAGCGTGTGGTGTTTGGAACGCTTAGTTTGAAACTGAATCATTTGCGAATTGATTTGAAAAGCGTAATTTCTCCCACCACTAATCTTATTACCAGGTCGAAACGGGATTTCTTTCTCTCGCATTAGAAATGTTAACTGAGTTAAGTTCCTCAATTCTTAAGTATAACTTTCAATAAAGTATCACTGGCAAGCATCAATCATTCAAAGTGTCTTCATTGTCAAAACCATATTACAATATTACATGGGGGGCACAAAAGTAATTTCACATTAGTTCACTTGCTGGCCATTTTGGTTATACCCTTAATTTTTATTCATGCAAGTATGGCTCATATCTGTTTGAATGGAGAAAGACTGAAAACTGTTGGTCAAGATTATTAATAAAATTAGACAAACTTGGAAGCAGGAAAAATGGGAAAGTGAAAAGATCAAACTTTGAGTGACTTTGAAAAGGGCCAAATAGTGATGACTGGTTCAGAGCATCTCCAAAATGGCAAGCCTTGTGGTGGATTTCCCAGGATGCAGTGGTTTGTACTTACCAAATGTGGTGCAAGGAAGGTGAACCGGCATCAGGGTCATGGGGGCCCACAGCTCACTGGGGAGCGAAGGCTAGTCCATCATGTCACACAGAAAAGCTACTGTAGCTCAAATTGCTGATTTAGAAATGTGTCAGAGCACACAGTGTATTGCAGTTTGCTACACTCTGAAAAATGCTGGGTTGTTTAAATCCAAATTTGGATCAAATATGGACACACCAAACCATTGGGTTAAAAATTTAATTTAAAAAAATTTAACCCAACAGCTGGATTTGTCCATAGTTGCGCCTACAACGGGCATGTCAGCATCAGACTATGATGCAACGGAAGAAGGTGCCTTGTCTAATAATCACGTTTTCTTTTTGATCAGGTGGATGGCCGGGTGTGTGTGTGCGTCATTTAGGAAGAGATGGGAGCCGGATGCACAATGGGAGGAAGGCTTGCGGAGTCAGTGTTACAGGTGCTGGTCATATAATTAGAATATCATCAAAAAGTTGATTTATTTCACTAATTCCATTCAAAAAGTGAAACTTGTATATTATATTCATTCATTACACACAGACTGATATATTTCAAATGTTTATTTCTTTTAATTTTGATGATTATAACTGACAACTAAGGAAAATCCCAAATTCAGTATCTCAGAAAATTAGAATATTGTGAAAAGGTTCAATATTGAAGACACCTGGTGCCACACTCCAATCAGCTAATTAACTCAAAACACCTGCAAAGGCCTTTAAATGGTCTCTCAGTCTAGTTCTGTAGGCTACACAATCATGGGGAAGACTGCTGACTTGACAGTTGTCCAAAAGACGACCATTGACACCTTGCACAAGGAGGGCAAGACACAAAAGGTCATTGCAAAAGAGGCTGGCTGTTCACAGAGCTCTGTGTCCAAGCACATTAATAGAGAGGCGAGGGGAAGGAAAAGATGTGGTAGAAAAAAGTGTACAAGCAATAGGGATAACCGCACCCTGGAGAGGATTGTGAAACAAAACCCATTCAAAAATGTGGGGGAGATTCACAAAGAGTGGACTACAGCTGGAGTCATTGCTTCAAGAACCACTACGCACAGACGTATGCAAGACATGTGTTTCAGTTGTCGCATTCCTTGTGTCAAGCCACTCTTGAACAACAGACAGCGTCAGAAGCGTCTCACCTGGGCTAAAGACAAAAAGGACTGGACTGCTGCTAAGTGGTCCAAAGTTATGTTCTCTGATTAAAGTAAATTTTGCATTTCCTTTGGAAATCAGGGTCACAGAGTCTGGAGGAAGAGAGGAGAGGCACACAATCCACGTTGCTTGAGGTCCCGTGTAAAGTTTCCACATTCAGTTATGGTTTGGGGTGCCATGTCATCTGCTGGTGTTGGTCCACTGTGTTTTCTGAGGTCCAAGGTCAACGCAGCCGTATACCAGGAAGTTTTAGAGCACTTCATGCTTCCTGCTGCTGACCAACTTTATGGAGATGCAGATTTCATTTTCCAACAGGACTTGGCACCTGCACACAGTGCCAAAGCTACCAGTACCTGGTTTAAGGACCATGGTATCCCTGTTCTTAATTGGCCAGCAAATTGTTGCAGACCACATACACCCCTTCATGGCAATAGTGTTCCCTGATGGCAGTGGCTCTTTCAGCAGCATAATGCACCATGCCATACTGCAAAAAAATTGTTCAGGAATGGTTTGAGGAACATAAAGAGTTCAAGGTGTTGCCTTGGCCTCCAAATTCCCCAGATCTCAATCCATTTGAAAATTGAAAAATTTATGGGATGTGTAGGACCAAAAAAAACCCCCGATCCATAGGGGCCCCACTTTACAACGAGTTTAAGGATCTGCTGGTAAAGTCACGAGGGGGACCTACACGTTATTAGATAGGTTGTCTTAACCCTCTACAGCACAGCATTGCCCTCAGGCTACGGAAAGTTTTCTTAAGCCCTATGTTTAGTAAATTTTTCTTTAAATGATTACAACCAATTAGAAAGGTCGAGAAAGTACCAAAGAACAGTCCAGTAAGGTGTTGGAGTCACTATCAAGCACCATTTAAAGGTGCGACATCCTGTTCTGACACATGGTCACAAGAGCACATAGTGTGAGAAGAAGGCAAGATTATTTGCTTTAGTAATCTTATTTAAATGACATGAACTGTACATAAAAAATATGTGTGTATGAAGGTGTAGAGACGACTTTTGACAGGTTTTTTGAATTTTTTTTATTTTGCATGTTCAGAAATTCAGTTTTTCTTTTCGCTGCCTCAGGGTAAACGTTGTGTGATGGGTACTTTTCGAGGATGTTTTGCGCAATACCTCACATTGGCCATAATGTGTTACAAGAAGGGAAGATGCAGGGTTACTGGGTGTGCAGGAAGACCCAAAGTGATGTGCAAAAATTGTAACATACACCACTATTTCACAGCAGAGAAGAACTGCTTTTTGAAGTTTCGTACGGAGTGAAATCTTATTACATTATATGGCATGACACACTACATGATACAGACCTATGCATGGATCAAATTCAATAAATCAGCGTCTTTCAAATGTGTCATTTCTTGACATTTTTTTTTTTTTTAAAATTGTGATTTTGATGATAATTTTCTGTATGATTCTGTACCATTGTTGCACAACCTTCCTACACAAATATTTTGGTGCGGGGGGAGGGTAGGTGGGTCAAAAAAAAAAAAAATTATCAATAAAATGTTCCCAAATGAACCAAAAAATTATGTGGAATATTTTTTTTTCATGTGCCGTCAACATGTGTGCAGTAGAGGGTGTTGTGGCTGATTAGTGTAACTGTGTACATAAGTGTTTGCTGTGGTTCATGAAAGCCAATTTTGATGAACTTCCCATTTTCATGTTGCCTTCTATTTTATCTCCTTTATGTTTTTTTTGTTTTTTTTAAAGGTGCAAAGCACATTTTGTAGTTCAAATAAGTTTGTAACATTATATCAGATAATGATATATACGGTTATGAACTGTAAAATATTGAAAATGCATGCTTACATTCTTAATCTTATCATCCAAACCATCTGTGGCTTCAGTGAAACCACAAGGATTAACAAGAACGATGCTTTCTTACCGTGTTGCTCATACTACAATATTAAAAAAAGGAAGTAACAGTCCACTCAGTGACTCCACCCACCTTTGAAGTATATTTACACCATGTTTAGCCAGTGAGAGCTCACTGATCGTCTTCATCATGGCCATCATCATCTCTCTGCTCCTGTTGGCCTCTCTGCTGCCACACCTGACCTTCACTGGTGAGACTGATTATTTAACAGCATATTACGATGACTTTTACAAGTGTTTAAGTGGTATGTGCTGAATAAGTTGACTAACAGCACTATCTCTCTCTCAGCTCATGTGAATGTGAGTATAGTGAATGGAAAAGAAGCCAAACCCCACTGCAGACCTTACATGGTTTCTATTCAGGCGTGTGGGGACCATATCTGTGGTGGATTCCTCATTTCTGATCAGTTTGTCCTGACTGCTGCACATTGCTGGAACAAGTAAGAGCTTGTTTAGTGTGATCTGCTGAATGTTGAGTTAAAATTACTTTTGAATGATAATGACTGAAGTGCACCCTGTATATCAGTTATGACATAAATGACCATTTCCAATACACTCTTTCAACAGACGTAATATTCTAATGGTTGTTGTTGGAGCTCATGACTTAAGGAACAGCACAAGTTCAGATCACATCAGAGTGAAGTCCTACATCCCTCATCCAAACTATACATACATTCCTAATCAATATGCTGATGACATCATGCTTTTGAAGGTACCAACCTGTAATAAATTTCCCACACAACAGGAGACTCCTAGGCGGATCCGCATTCAAGTCGCCAAACCCGCGTGACTGTCACATTCGTTTTGGTGCCGCCCAGAGGATTAGCTCCGCCTCCGGGCGGCGTTGTAAATTCTACTGTCAATCAGCGGATCCTGAGCGGACCCACGTCGGATCCGCGGACGCGCCTTTACTCTAATGGTGCGCTCACACCAGATGCGAATGAAGAGTTATGCTGCGTTCACACAGACGCCTCAGATGCGCGTCAAATTCGCTCTATTCGCGCGTCTGAACAAAGTGTGTTCAGACGCGAATTTGCGTCATGGGAGGGGCTTCCATCTCTTTCTGCACAGATCCTCTGAATAAACACATCATCTTGTCAGTTGGAAACCAGTAGCGGCAATTTAACTCGGTTATGCCGGCTGGCTTTTACTAGCTAGCAGGTGGGCTAGTATCAACGGCTAAAATCATGCAAAGCGTTTTACAACTAACCAGATTGTCCGATTTCTTTGCTTATCCTCTTCCAGGCAAGGTCCTTTTTATTCCTGTCTCGATAAAAATATGATGACACATCATAGAGCTGAGGGTGGCCACACACAGCGACTTTTATCTTTGTTCTGGTCTCCACCACTGATCACATCATAAACACATTACTACCAAAGCAGAGTCCCTGATTGGTTAACGCGCCGCGAATTTTCGCCAAAGTTCAGATTTTTCAACTCGGGCGTCTAGGGCGTCAGACGCTCAATTCGCGCATCAGACGCGTCAGGCGCGTGAATGCTCAATTCGCGCCGTGCCATTCGCGCGTCAACGGCCGATTTGCGCCGCGCTATATGCTTGATTCGCGCCGCAGGATGTCTAGACGCGCTTTTACATTGACTTAACATGTAAATCAGACGCCTCAGACGCGTTCGGTGTGAACGCACCATTAAGCGCGAGTGATTTACATGTTAAGTTAATGCAAAGACGAATAGACGTCCTGCGGCGCGATTCGCGTGAATGAGGCGGCGCGAATGACGCAATTCGTGCAAATGAAGCGGCGCGAATAGAGCGTTTCGGGCGTTTGACGCGCATAACGTGATTCGCGTGAGTTGAAAAAGCTGAACTTTGGCGAAAATTTGCGTCGCGTTAACCAATCAGGAGCTTGCTCTAGTACTGACGACGTAGCGTGAGGAGGCAGAAATCCGAAACAACATAGAGGACAAAATCATCCTCGCTGTACGATACAACTTTGTACTTTTTTAGAAACAGGAATAAAAAGTATTTTGCTTGGAAGAAAGTGAGTGAGGAGGTCGGACAATCTGGTAAGTTGTAAAAAAAAAACACTCTTTACTCAATTTGAGCTATATATACACATAATGAGGCTACAAGCTAGCTAAAGCTGGCAAATTGAGCTTATTCGCCGTATTTTACAACTACTTTCCCACTGACGAGTTGATGTGTTTAATCAGAGAAAGTGTGCAGAAACGAGACAAGCCGCCTGGCAGAAGCCCTCTCATGACGCGAATTCGCGTCTGTTGTGAAGTGAATTTCACCCGCGAATGAAGCGAGTAAACTCAAAATGTTCAAGCGTCCAACTACGCACGAATAGCGCGATTTATTCGCGCAAGTCGCGTCTGGTGTGAACAACCCATAACGGTTGAATCAATTTGCGGGTCCCAAACGGACCCGCCGCAGAGGTAAGGGCTGTTTCTTAATATGCGTTCTTCAGCGATCTTGCGTCCTTGTGTTCTTGCTCTACGTCATCATCAACCGTCGAAGTTCAGTTCCAATACTCAAGAACGCAAGAACAGAGGACGCATGAAAGTACCCGGATGTGTTCTTGATATCGAGGATGCATCGAATGCAAACTTGAGAGAATCAAACCGTTAAAAATCCCAGAAGACGCTGCGGGCGGTCGACGTACGGAAGCCTGTAAGCTTTAAAGTTCTTGTTTTCACTTATGAGATTCCCGCTACAAGCTCACAAATACGTGATGGCTCGTGAGAGTAAACCGTTTGTTTTGCTTAATTTTAATAAAGTGATAACCTGAAGAAAGCCTGCAGTATTTTTATTGGAATATAAAAAATAATCTTAACATTGACAAAGCATGTAAGGCTACTCATTTTCAAAAATACATGCGGTAAAATAAAAAGATATAAAATTATATGAAAACAATGTCTATAATAATATGAAAGAAATCTTTTAGTAGGTTATGATAATTGTTTGTGATGTTATGTTGTATTTATTGTGCATTAGCCACTTTTAAGATGCTGGGATGTCAGTTGGGCAACAAGATCGCAGCACATCTCAATTCTCAAATGATGCGTTCTCCGTCCTCGCGTCCTTCCAAGTTCGTTCTTTCAAGGCCGCCTGGCAAGACCGGACTCCACGAGAACGCAAGTCCGTTCTCTTTGTTCTTGGAATTGAGAAACAGCCAAGGTTTTAATCGCGGATGCAGCGCGGAGCCACGGCGGGTCCGCGATCCGCCTTCGTTGCAGATCTGTCACTGCGTGCAAGTGGACGCCGATACGGGTCCGTTTGCGGATACGTTCCGGAAGCCGCGATACCTCCGCGGCCGATCCTTTTGCTGTGTGGGTTAGTTTTTCAAAATAATATCTGCTCAGGAATCAGTGGCACAAACCACAATGTTTGAATTTATATTGCAATTTCTTGAATTAAAAATTACTGAAGAGATTTAAATCATTTCTGTGTAAATGGCCAAGTGCCTCTTTGAGTCTGTTTTCTACATTATTAATTTATTGTTCTGTTTAGAACACTTTGCCTTTTCGGCTTCTGTAATAACCTCAAAAACAACAGTATAATTCAACAAACTTCAGTCTTATAAAACGTTGTTTATTAAAAATGGTTGTATTTTTTAATTACAGCTAGAGAACAAAGTCAAACTAAACAAAAAGGTTGGAGTGATCCCATTACCAAAGGAAAGAGAAGACGTTAACCCAGATACTGCCTGTAGTGTTGCCGGCTGGGGAAGACTGATGGATAATGGCCCAGTGAGCAATGTTCTAATGAAAGCAAAAGTGTCTATAATGAATAACACAGAATGTAGCAATAGATGGGGAGAATTATACTCAGTCTCACAGATGATCTGTGCGTATGGCGATGGTGGATCCTGCCAAGTATGTAGAAAAGATGATTCACAGACTTTATTGTAATTTACAAACTGGTTTCACTACTGATGTGTTGATCTGTGTTTCTTAACAGGGGGATTCAGGAGGTCCTTTGGTTTGTGGAAAAACTGCTGTTGGTATCACATCTTTCAGTGCCCGGCGCTGTAATTCACCTGAGCGTCCTAATGTGTATACTAAGATTTCACAATATATTCAGTGGATCGACAAAGTTACTGGAAATGTGTAGTGACTTCATGGAAACTAAAGAAGGAAGAAATGTTATTCTTGAATTCTTCCATAAACCTTCTTTCAATAAAAGTATCACAAGGCAAGCATCGATTATAGTCAAAGTGTTCTCATTGTCAGAACTATATATAATTTAGACAACACCTTCACTTTCCAGTCATGCCTGTAGACTCATATCTCTTTGAATGGGAAAAACTGAAATACCCAAAACTGTTGATCAAAATTACAGAATGTCTGAACTGGTAAATCCTCCAGGAGTTGAGTTGTAAAATAAAGAGCTTTGTAAAATCTTCCTACAAAGTTATTTAAAAATTTGGCAAGTCTTAGAGATCTATCCTAGTGAATAACTAGTATACTTAAGCACAATTTATTTGTATGTACTTTATTATAACTAAATGTATTTGTGGCACATTATACAGTGCACAGCATAAATGAGTACACCCCCTCTGAACAAATACAAAAGATGTATTTTCTTTATGATCACTAATACAATTCATGGAAAGATGGCAAAACTGAAATGTATTAAACATATACATAATAAAAACTGAGAAATATATGTCATTAATAGCCATAAAATAATTAGCCAATTTTGTTTAAATTAAGGATTGCATAAATGAGTACACCCTAGATTTAATTCAACAAATGTATATTCTAGCACTTAGTATGCCCTCCATAATTTTGAATATACCAAAGCACAACTCCCTCACACCTTCAGCTCTCATACATCCTGTTGTTCTCAGCCACACCCTGCTTCATTAAGAAATGCAACTTTTCTGTGCTAGTTTTACCTCTTCTGCTTATAAAGATTAATAATGAGAACACAACTAAGATTTAAGAAGAAAAAACATTTATTGAGATAAGTGATTTATATTAAAAAAATGTGAAAGGGATATCTTGTTGGAAAAGACATGTATGATAACTTGTCTGTGTGAAAACAGTGAGAAAAGAGTTATAAGAGATGATAAGATGTATGATAACTTGTTTATGATGTGTATAAAGAGAAAAGATAACTTGTTTATGATAACTGTTATTAAGGAAAACAAGACAACTGGTTTTTGTAAAAGTGTTTAATAAGATAATTGTCACAGACACGCCAGGCTCTACACTCACCCAATCACAACGCACTCCCTCTCCTGAGTATTAACCAGCCACACCTGACACTCATCAGCACTCATCACCACAGCAGCTTAAAACACACTCCTGAACACTCACTCACTGTCCGGTCTCGTTAATGCATACTGACCTGTTATGCTTACCTTCAGGACTCCTTTACATGACTACTTACCTGTCTCCAGCGTTCTCTGTGATTCCTTGTGTCTCCTCATCTCCTGTGAGTTTCAGTGTGTTTGTCTGCTCCACGTCAACCTGCATCCACGCTCCCTGGGAAAACAAGACAAGTATCAGATCCAGTATCACATCCAGTCTACGTATCCACCTGCCTCAACTCACCTGCACCCTGCCTGCACGCTCTGTTGTTGTTCAATAAACTCTGTTTACACTTACCAGTGTCTCCGCTCCCTTCTGTCCGTAACAGAAGACCGGACCAACACCGTCTGAACAACCAACATGAGCAATCCGGACCCGTTTCAAGACCTGGTTGATGCACATTCACCAGCACTTCCACGGTAACATCAGGTCTGGCGGAGGACTGCAACGGATTCCTCTTGCAGTGCACACTGGTCCTGGAGATGCAAACGCACTTATACCCGGATGATAAATCGAAGGTGGCATTCATAATCTCTCAACTCGATGGAAAGGCGCTTCGCTGGGCTGAACCTCTCTGGAATCTGAATAATCCTGTTATATCATCCTTGTCGAGTTTCATTTCCCACTTCAAGGAAGTTTTTGGAAGGCCCGCTTGGGATTCATCAATCGGTGAGAGATTATGTAAATTGAAACAAGGTTCACTAACTGTTTCTGATTATGCCCTCCAGTTTCGAACCCTAGCTACTGCAAGTGGCTGGAATGAACAAGCCCTTATCACCACCTATCGTCAAGGCCTCGATCCACGTGTGCGGTTGCATCTCGCTGCATACGAGGATTCCATTGGGCTCGAGAAATTCATCCAGTTATCCATCAGATTCGCCACTCGTATGCAGCTGTGCCTCAAAAAAAAAGCACCAGGGCCAGCCGTTATTTCCATCCAACCTCTGCCAGCCAGAATCCGTCAGCTCCCCAGAACCAGCCAACGAATCCATGCAAATAGAAAACTCCCATCTTTCGTCGACTGAGCGACAGAGGAGGCTGACCCAGAACCTTTGCTTGTATTGTGGCTGTGCTGGGCATTACATCTCCGAATGCCCCACTCGTCCAGTGCGGCCTATGGTGAGTGTCATTCTGCCCACGTTGAATAAGATGAAACCACTCACCATTGTTGTCAAGTCACCTTTATTTATATAGCGCTTTTTACAATGTAGATTGTGTCAAAGCAGCTTTACATTGATAACTGGTACATTATTTGGCTGCACAGCAGCTCTTAAAAGAATAGTGTCAATGCAGGCAGATCAAAGCACTGTTGAATATCAAATGTAAAACTTACTGCTGCTGATTTCTGTCTTCCAGTCAGTGCGCTCCTCGATTCTGGGTCAGCTGGAAACTTTATCTCCGGAGCCCTCTGTCGCCAGCTTCAACTCAAGACAACCCCCACGCCGAAGATCTACCAGATCCACGCAGTAACTGGAAAACCCCTGCGGAAAGTACGTTACAGCATGGGACCACTTCATCTCCAAGTTGGAATTCTCCACATGGAGGAGATCCATCTGCTGGTTCTGGAGGATTCAACAGCTGACGTGAATCTAGGGCGCCCATGGCTTGAGCAGCACAACCCCACCATCTCCTGGCGGACAGGAGAGATCCTGAAGTGAGGTAACCAATGTTTCCAAGACTGTTTTCCTGAGTTTCCAGTTTTCAGTTCTCCAAGTTCCAAAGAAATCCAAGTCTGTGCTACTACAGTGGAGAGTCCACTTGAGAAACGTTCTACTGATATCCCTGCCTGTTATTCCCACTTCAGTGATGTCTTCTGTCCGAAGCAAGCCTCCAAGCTGCCTCCCCATCGGCCATGGGACTGTGCCATCGACCTCATCCCAGGTGAGCCAGTGCCCAGGGGGAAAATCTATTCCCTATCCGTCCCGGAGGAGAAAGCCATGGAGGAGTATATCGACGAGGCTCTAACACAAGGCTACATCCGACCGTCCACTTCCCCTGCTGCTTCAAGTTTTTTCTTCGTGGCTAAGAAGGACGGAGACTTGCGGCCCTGCATCGATTATAGAGCTCTCAACCAGATCACCATCAAGTTCCGTTACCCCCTCCTGACGTCCCATCAGCTCTGGAACATCTACGCGGCGCCACTGTGTTCACCAAGTTGGACCTCCGCAGTGCGTACAACCTCATCAGAATACGTGAGGGGGACGAGTGGAAGACAGCCTTTGTGACACCTACTGGCCATTACGAATATCTTGTCATGCCGTATGGACTGGTCAACGCCCCCTCCGTATTCCAAGACTTTATGCATGAGGTGCTCCGGGAGTTCCTGCACAAGTCAGTCCTGGTCTACATTGACGACATTTTGATCTACTCCCGGAGCATGGCCGAACATTGCCAGCACATTGCGGAGGTCCTCCAATGCCTGAGGGACTACCACCTTTTCCTGAAAGCCGAGAAGTGCACTTTCCACCAGCCCTCAGTGCAATTCCTCGGTTATAACATCGATCACAGTGGCTTCCGCATGTACGAGAGAAAGGTAACTGCAGTAAAAGACTGGCCCACTCCCACATCTGTTAAAGAATTGCAAAGGATCCTGGGGTTTGCAAATTTCTATCAGCGTTTCATTCAAGGCTACAGTTCCATCACCAGTCCACTCACCAACCTCCTCCGTAATAAGCCCAAGTCTCTGTCCTGGACTCCAACAGCCACTCAAGCCTTTGAGGCCCTCAAGACGGCGTTCACAACCGCTCCCCTCCTGGCTCATCCTGACCCAGATCTCCCCTTTGCGTCGAGGTCGACGCCTCAACCACCGAAGTGGGAGCGGTGTTATCGCAGCAGCAGGGGAATCCCAGGAAACTCCATCCATGTGCTTTCTTCTCCCGGAAACTCAACCTGGCGGAGGTCAATTACGACATCGGCAACCGGGAGCTCCTCGCCATCAAGCTCGCCCTGGAGGAGTGGAGGCATTGGCTTGAGGAAGCGAAACATCCATTTGTGGTCCTGACTGACCATAAGAACCTGGAGTATTTACGGGATGCCAAGAGATTGAATCCCCGCCAAGATGGGCTCTGTTTTTCACGAGATTCAATTTTACCATCTCTTATCATCCTGGATCTAAGAACGTAAAAGCCGATGCCCTGTCCCGCATTCATAGTCATGAGGAAACAAGACAAGTATCAGATCCAGTATCACGTCCAGTCTACGTATCCACCTGCCTCAACTCACCTGAACCCTGCCTGCACGCTCAGTTGTTGTTCAATAAACTCTGTTTAGACTTACCAGTGTCTCCGCTCCCTTCTGTCCGTAACAATAATAGCTCATTAAAAAGACAACTGTTTTTGTAAAAGTACTTTAATAAGAATGTAGTTTATAAAGAAAAGAGACAACGCTTTATTGTTGTAAAAGCTTTATTAAGAATATGTTTATAAAGGAAGACACTACAACTGTTAAGATTTTAATAAAGCATGCTAGTAGAATAGTAAGGACATAACATGTATTAGTAAGAAAGGCAGTTATTACAGTTGAAGGATGTCTTGAAGATGAAGCGCAGGACACAGCAGAGGAGAAGAGTCCGAGAACAAAAAGACAAGGCCTTTATATAGACTCAGATGAGGGGAATTCCAAAGAAGAGGACCTCAAGAGGTCAGATAGTCTATAAAAGGCTGTGACGTGAAGAGAACAGCTGAGACTGCTTCTCCGACGCCAGAACTAACGCTGATGATGCCTCCATCGCTGATATTGCCTTGACTGAAGAACTTTTTGATATTTATACTTTATTTAATTACTTGTATAGAATGTTTGTAGAATATATATAATGCTAGAAATACTATTGTAATAAATAAATGAATGTATAACTTTATAGCCTGAACAGACCACAGAGAAGTCTTCTGTCTGATGGTAAGTGTCTTAAAATATTTATAAATTAGATCAGATTTGATTTAAAGAATAGAGGGTATGCACGTGACGTCACCGTCGACCGTTATGACTGCGGTTACGCCCACTGAGTGGCACAAAGACTGAGCGGCAGCATTGCTTTTCAATGTGAATGCCGCGAAAAACACACAAAACACTTCCAAAATGGGAAAGAGCTTTGCGATTGACTGTACAAATAGCTTTGACACAAAATCTGAGGTAAATTTTTACAGACTGCTGAAAGCTACAGAAAAAAGAAGCAAATGGATCACTGCAATTCACAGAAACAGCGGGACTCCAGGCAGAGAAACATGTTTTGCAGTTATCATTGTGTGTCAAAATGTTGGATTTTGAGGTAAAATCATACCGTATATATTGTATTGTTATATATTGTGTTGACAACTCATCAATTAAATATTTACCATCTTATATTCTGCATAGGCTAATTGGCCGTTTTTAAATAAACGCTGACAAAAACTATACAAGTTTTAGGGCTGGACGATATATATAACATTGATAAAAGTGATTGCTCGGATTTAAACCTACCTATATTGTAGTTATATAAAATATTCACAGGCAGATTTGCTTTATGTGTTTCCCCAGCGTCGAAATCAGGCACATATAAATGTCAGTAGAACACGATTCCTGGCTTCATGTCAATATCCATGGATTAGGTTTATTTGACAAGTTGTAAGAAACACTAACACTTTCGAGCCCAACCTTTAGTGTAATCGTTTGTTTTTCTCGCGTTTTCGCAGTTTCCTCTATTAAATCCAGTCATGCAGCAGGTTCTTTTGCCACTCAGTCCAGCTGAGGGAGCCCGTTCCGGCGGGAAAGTGACCTCGATGCATACCCTCTATAAGGCAGGGGCGGATCTACTGGGGTGGCACGGGGTGGCAACTGCCACCCTAAGAAAAAGCTTTGCCACCCCAGACCACAGAAAAAAATATAAATGATACAATGTTTCAAGCAGGGGCGGAGCCAGACATTGTAAACATTCGGGGCTTAGCCCAAATATTTTGTCCAATGACATTTTAATTTTCTGTTAACATGAAAGGAGCTTTGTTGTATTGTTGAGTAAAGTTCATAAAATGTACATTATTTCCCACTGGAATTTGTAAAACTTTGTTGGGTGCACCTCTGCTAGGGGGTCTGGGGGCATATGCCCCCCCAGAAGAAAATTTTATACATTTTAAGGTTAAATGCATCGATCTGGTGCACTTTGGAAGCTCAAAATTAAGAGCTTCAACCCATGTACAGTGTGCACATTGACCAAAGAAACAGCATTGTACCTGGACATGAAAGAGGGTTCAAACATCTTTTTAGTTGTCTCAGTATAGTCTCAGTATATAGGCCTATTGTGTTTTAGGATGCCAATCAATTATTACAATAAAATAATAATATAATAATGTTTTAGGTCTAAATAATTATTTATATGACAGTAATATCCACATATTGTAACAAATGCACTCTAAAATAAATGACAATTTTTATTAGTTACTTTACACAACAGTATAGGGAAATTACAATAGCCTACTTTTGTAGTAATTAATAAGATATCCTTGAGCTTTAATTTTGATCACCATATCACCAGCTAATCGCGTGAGCAAATGTGCACACTTCTCTTTAAAACACGCAGCACAAACAGACTGTATATATACTTAATCGCTGTCTTTTGCTGTTTTATAGAGGCACAAATTTAAGCCATATCACGGTTTCAATTTTAGTTCGTTGGCAAAATACAACGTTAGAGACCATTAAGGCTGTATGTTTTACATTTTCGGTTCATTATGAAACGGTGGCGGCGGCACAGGGTCATTAATGGGAAACAGTGAATGAATGTTTAGCTGACAAATGTGCTAAAGTTGTTATATCATAACAAAAACCCTTCAACCTGACCGAGCGAGAGTCTCGAGGCCTGCCGCTGCTCAGAGTGAGTGACAGGAGGCGTGGCTCTGTACAGCTGCGGTGTGCGTGAACTCGCTGTCGGAGAGAAGAGAGAGAAAGCGCTGCAGCCAGCAAAGAAATGTATTCTATAGGCTAGATTATTTTTAAGGTCTATTTTTACAGGCTGTATGCAGTATATGCAAAGCCAAATGAAATAAAGCAAATTATGATTTCGGGGGTTTACATAGGCTATTGTCCAGTTTCATATTTGCTCAGTGACAGTCATTACATTCGGGGCTTGACTCAAAACATTCGGGACAGAAGCCCCGGCAAAATCGGCTGGCGCCGCCCCTAGTTTCAAGTACTGCGCTTCAATGTGATTACATAAAAAAGAAAGCACAACGCAAAATAATATCAAGAAAACTCGTCTTTCAATAAACTGTGCATGATCGTTGACTGCACGCGCACGCAGCGCGCCCAGTGTAGTCAGCTTCATTAACAAATGATTCTTAAGAACCGGTTCTTTGTGAATCAAAAAAAACAAACAACAACAACAACAAAAAATATGAATCCGAATATGTCTGAGATTCATTTCGTAATTTTTTGGTGAGGCGATTCTCCGACCGCTCCACTTTCATCATGGATAAAGGTCTTTTTGCCATCCGACGAAACAATAACATGAAATCAATAAGAAGATCCCGATCACAGAAACTAATAGCAGAGTTAGGTAAGAATATAAACGTATTTTATTTTTTCTCGATTGCTAACACAAGTGATTCAGTTGGCCCAGTTCCCCAAACCATCAGTTCTCAAAGCAAAGACACATTTCTCAAAACGTTTAACAATGACAACATTAGCAAAACTTATGACACACCAGTGGAAATCTGAGAGAGAGCTGAAAGAATCATTTACAGGGGTTTTAAAGTTAAGTTACACATTACAGTACACAATGCCATACTTTAGATGAGGGAATGTACTTTTTTATTTTTTTACTGTACTGTAATTGACAGTATACTGTATTGTGGTGCATACCAAGTTCATATACATATACTTTTCTCATGCTTTTCATCTACTGCCAGATCACTTTACAATAGTAAAATGAAAATTTTTTTTTTTCCAAAAGTTCATTGTTTTATTTTACTGTATCTGCATCTATTTTTGTATAGTGTAGTAGACATTGAGCTGCAAAATAATTCCTGAATCACAATAAGAGGTTTTTGTTACAGTGTTAAATGAATTGATCTCACTAGTGTTCACTGGGCAGTACAGTAGTCTGTGTATTTGTTACGTTTTGTGTGTCATCTGATGCCAAAGTTTGATTTTGTCAGAAGAGAATAGGTTTTTGACTAAACATTTTATTTTGACCTGGAAGTTTTAGGTTTGTGCAAGTTGGTGTATTTTGAGATTGTGTTTATAGTTGTGAGAAAATGAGAATTATTTTATTGTGCTTTAGCAATCAAGATTGAAACTAGATTGAAAAAGTAAATAGTTTGGTGTGATAGGCCAGAATATTTAGATGTTCTGGGTATTTGCTAAAGTGTTTGCTAGGCAGCTGCTGGGATGTTGCTAGACTAGAGTATGTGGTTGATAGGGTGTGTATCTGTGAGCATGTGGTTGAAAGGGTGCTCTGGGTGAACACACAGACATTCTGCTAATATCAGAAACACAAAAATTGTTTGCAAAACTTTGGAAATTCAAAAGTTTTTGTTGCTCTTTAACTTGTACTAAAACGTGATTTATAGCATAGAAGTAAACTAAAGAAGAAAGAAATGTTATTCTTGAATCATTCCATAAACATTCTTTCAATAAAAGCATCACATGCATCAATTATAGTCAAAGTGTTCTCATTGTCACAACCATATATAATTTAGACAACACCTTCACTTTCCAGTCATCCCTGTAGACTCATATTTCTTTGAATGGGAAAAACTGAAATACCCAAAACTGTTGATCAAAATTACAGTAAAAAAAAAAAAAAAAAAAAAAACATTTCAAAACAGGAATGATATATATTGAGTTGTAAAATAAAGAGCTTTGTAAAGATCTAACCACATATATGCACACCACTCGGTTTCTCTGTCGAACCGAAACCTCTTTATTTGTCCATTTATAGATAACCAGGCACAGATACACGTCATCAGTATGAGGGCACACCCATTACAAATGTTAACACCCCCACTTGCTCTCATACTGTGAAGTACTGTATACAATAACATAAAACATGAGGATTTACATGGCAAACATAACATTTTTGAGTTTGCGTTATCACTGGTTTAGTCATGATCATGATCCATCATTTCTTCTACTCAGTTGTCACCTAGCCATCACTGAGACCTTATATCAACATGTTAGGTACCCGACTGTTTTAAACCATACAGTGACTTGTTCAGCTTGCTGACTAGTTTTTCTCAATGAAGTGCTTTACAATGTATAGCAATAGTCTTGCACCACAGCTTACTGGCATTTCCAATGCTATCTCACAACCAATTTGTACGTATTTTATGAGGTGGTTAATTCATATGAATTCGTATGATTTATCTAAACCCCAGTGACGGGTAGGTTTAGGGGCAGGGTTTGGGGTAGGTCATTCGTATGAATTCATATGAATTTCTTAACTCGTAATATACGTACGATTTAGCAAAAAAGGTATGAATTCGTACAAGTGAGGTCTTACAAATAAATATGAATTAGCCACCTCGCAAAATACATACGAATTGCCGTGAGATTGGGTTGGCATTTCCTGTAGACCTGCAATGATCTGTTGATGTTTGTGTTGAAGAAGGCTCTGCCCTTTTCTCTGTTTCCTGCTTTGTTGGGGGGTTAAATCATGTATGTTGCATGTGCAGCAGCAGCAGCATGTCTCACATGCTCACATCAATGTCTATGAATGTATTGGCAGTAGTAAGTCTCGGTACTTGCTCCACAGCAGCAGCGTTGCAGATCTATTTCACCAAGACCAAATACATTAACATTGTCATATTCATTAACATACCAATATCATTTATCATACCAATATCCAGAGAGCTGATTTTGGTGGCCTTTATTAACCTCCCGTAGCCATGTGGAGCACATATTTATGATGGATGGATGGATGGATGTGGATGGAAGCACTTTCTTCAGCTCATATTAGTGACCCCAATTCACTGCCATTATAAAGCTCGGATGCTTCAGGATATTTATTAATATTTCTCAGATTGTTTTCATCAGAAAGAAGAGAGTCATGTACACTTAGGATGGCTTGAGGGTAAGTAAAGCTTGGGCTAATTTTTATTTGAAATTTAACTAATCCTTTAAGTCGTGGGTTCAATCCCAGGGAACGCATGTGCTCATTAAGAGAATATGCACTATAAATCACTAAGGGTAGGTTTAGGGGTGCGGTGGGTGTAGTTGTTATTAAAAAAATTAGTTTTGCTAAATGGAAATAGAAATGGTGTAGAAAGTCCACACATTGCGTTTAAATGAACATGCACTTTGATTGGTAACGACAGGCATACATCATTTCATGACGACAGACGTAACACAACACTCATTTTTACGCCAGTTAGAGGGCACATGACTTTAAAGGTGCCGTAGAACACGTTTTCAAAAGATGTAATATAAGTCTAAGGTGTCCCCTGAATGTGTCTGAATGAGTTTAATTGTGTTCCGAGGCTAACGGGCTAATGCTACACTGTTGGAGAGATTTATAAAGAATGAAGTTGTGTTTATGAATTATACAGACTGCAAGTGTTTAAAAATGAAAATAGCGATGGCTCTCTTGTCTCCGTGAATACAGTAATAAACAATGGTAACTTTAACCAGATTTAACAGTACATTAGCGACATGCTAACGAAACATTTAGAAAGACAATTTACAAATATCACTAAAAATATCATGTAATCATGAATCATGTCAGTTATCATTGCTCCATCTGCCATTTTTCGCTGTTGTCCTTGCTTGCTTACCTAGTCTGATGATTCAGCTGTGCACATCCAGACGTTAATACTGCCTGCCCTTGTCTAATGCCTTGAACATGGGCTGGCATATGCAAATATTGGGGGCGTACATATTAATGATCCCGGCAGTTACATAACTGCCGGTGTTATGTTGAGATTCGCCTGTTTTTCAGAGGTCTTTTAAACAAATGAGATTTACACAAGGAGGAAGCAATGGTGTTTGAGACTCACTGTATGTCATTTCCATGTACTGAACTCTTGTTATTCAACTATGCCAAGGTAAATTCAATTTTTGATTCTAGGGCACCTTTAAAACGTAATAGGTTGTAATAAGGTGCTTGAAAAATGACCTATAGGGTCATTTTTTTTTTTTTTTTTTTTTGGAGGACATTCTCACCCAAAATGTATTTTTACTTAAACTTGTTGGTAACTTTACAGTGTAAGCATCATAACAAAGTATGTTAATACCTTTTTTACAGTCTATGGTTAATACAATATGGTTGTAAATGTATATTGTTATAGGTCAGGCCTAAAACGCAAAACTCAGTTTTAAACAGTCCTTATTTACCACAAAAATGCATGTTTTCTTCCTCATCTTGACAGTGGTGAGAACCTAACAGTTGTGGTTGGAGCTCATGATCACAATCATGCTCTAGCCGCATGGACCACATCCACCCTGAAAGTCTGATAAATGACATCAAGCTACTTCAGGTAAATGACTAAGCTAGGTTTTGCAGGGCAGACTGCAATAAAACATTGGTAATATTAGTGCACTGAAGGCAAGTGCAGTTTATTTAACCAAAGTGTGAACCAAATACAAAAAGAAACACAGAAAATAAACTTGAACATAATGGACTCACCAAACAGCAGTTACAGGAACAAAGCTAAATACAAAACAAAACACAGTTCTTCTCTTTAGGGTTTAACGGCAGTTTGCATCCATTAGCGTCGCACAACAGTTTATTTTCCTGTAATGTCCATTACATCATATTCTCCTCATCAGTCCAGTCCTTTCCAGTATTTCCTTCTGGAATACTTTTCCTAACTCTTCCATCATTTTTTTTTATTTCTTCTTTTCTATTCCCTCCCCTATTCTTCACAGCACCAACTTTATTTTTAATAGCATACAAATGTCTCCCTTTAGTCTCCCTGTCCCACTGGTATTGCCATTCTTTAATGGCTTCTTTCCATATTATACTCTTTCCTTCAGGTTTTGACAATTTAATATTTTTTAAAGTCCCCCTGTAGTCAATTATTTTATCCCTTAAAACTCATCTTTGATCACCAAAATGACATATATAGTGAAAAAAAATTCTTCATGCCTTAAAATAGCTTGAATGTAACTCTACACCCTTGCCTCATTTAATATACACGGATCAATTAATATGCAAATTAGCCCCGCCTCCACTCGCTTGCGCCAGCTCGGAGAGTCTAGTGTTGCTATAGTGACGAGCAATTTGTTGTTTGTGTTGTGGATATTTAAGAAAAAAGCTTGCTTCGCTTCATACATTCAGTTTAATTTCTGACGCTTAAATTGTGTTTTAAATTATGAATTGGTAAAACGCCTTTGCAAAACGGTCTGAATCCACTTGCATTTCTTTGGACTGCTCTCTCACTGAATCACCTGAAGCGATTTCTCAGTAAAACAGTATCGAGAGAACAAGCAGCCGTTTTCCTCTGTGAACATGCGCTAAATGAATGTTTGACAATTTCGTTGCTTTTTGGAGTTCAGATTTTTAAAAAAAACATTCAGATGAAATCCTGCAGGCGCCCGTGCCTTCTCCATACATGAAATAAATGCACGTCCTTGAATGAGCACGGATTTCCAGCGGATTTTCTTGAAGTTATCAGGTAGGCTAATATCTATGGTTTGATTCATTCCAGAGGCATCCAAAATCAGAATTTATAATGGACTGAATAAAGCTTTCTCAGAACTTGGCGTGCGATTCCACACTGACTGAATATGCACATGAATCACGGTCACACGCACACGCTCAGAGCAATATTGTTTTAGCTATGTTTTATAGTTTTAAAATATTTCGAAGGACAAAAACATGAACTTTACTGGCTTTACTTAAAGTCAGCTGTCACTTTATGCGCTCGCACACTTGACACAGCCCTTGCGATGGCTCTGTCATTAATTAATATGAATTAATATAGATAGTCTTTTGCTTGACTATGTTATCAAACAGCTAATAACGTGTTGCTAATGTTACACAAACCATGCTCCTGTTCTTCATCTCAGAGTCAGACAGCTGCTTTCTAACAATGAGTATCCTTACAAACGTTTTTAACAACTCAGAACGTGGACAAGGCATATAGTTCATATAACATCGTAAAAGACTCGCTATATTGCTAAATCAACACAGTTTTTCAATTCAACAGAAAATTTACCGGGATAACCTGGCTTCTCTCGAGACTCTCCAGCTTCAGAGCAGTCAAAGTTAATGATATGCTAAAGCCTGCTGGCACATTGTTGTGATTGGTTACAAGGTAGTCTGTGACGTCACAAACACCCACAATTTCAAACCGCAGGTTTTTGGTTTACTGCAGTTTCAAACATAAAATACTCAGCAATGGTGCTAATTTATGAATTTGCACATGGTTTGTCTTAAAGCATATTAAAAACACTACATATAAACTTGATTTTCACCACAGGGGGTCTTTAACAGCTTCACAAGATGCAATGGAAACACGAGGGTTATTAATACAACTGGAATAATGTCTATCAAGAAACACCTGTGAACAATCAAGATGATCAACCAATCAGAACATAAGACAAGGGAAGCACAAGATATAAGGCTTGTTCGAGATGCACCGGCGATGCGTAAACCGATCAGCAAATGACATCAAAGTAATTGGCGACTGGAGAGCATATACGACTTTTTTGTATTTTTTGCATGTGATGAAATACATTAATTCAGTGCTGTCAATATCTGGTGTATCGGCATTGTTTGCCATAGTAATGACTAGGGGTGAAACGGTTCGCAGTGAAACGCGAGCGCAGGTGAGACATGAACAGCACACGCTTCTGTCTGTGTTTAAACTTAACTCATTTAAGCCTGAATGCATGTGTCCAGTATCAGTGTACTACTGAGTAGTGTATTATGTCTTAAAGAGACAGCAGCCCTTGCATTCCTGTTGTCTGAATGTGTTTTTAATGGTAATCAAACAACAAAAGATAAGGAAATCACTCATTGCTCATGACTGAATTGTAACTTAATAATTAATAATGATTGATCTTTATTTAATTTATACAGTGAAGATTACATGCATGTTGTTTTACATTTTATTGGATTCTTTATTCAATTCTGTACCTGAAAACTGGATACATGAAAAACCTGAAAAGCTTTATTTTTTATCTTTGCTTTACTGTATTTGTTTGTGCCGTTTAATTATTTGTTCTTATTTTCATGATTTTAATTTGACAGTAGTAATTTTTTACCAGAACATAGCACATAACGAACCGTACCGAAACCGTGATACAAACCGAACTGTGAGTAATCTGAACCGTTGCACCCCTAGTAATGACTCAAGCGATATACATACTTGAAACCTGATCTGACCGTTCAGAGTCAGACTAAGATGTATTCTGGATTTAGATCAGAAAACCACATATGGATGTGGTTTGATTTGGGATTGTAAAGATAATTGATTTAGTATGTTTGTTTCAAATTACCAAAAAAAAAAAAAAAGTGATTTGAGATATGCCAAAAAGATTGATAAGTTTTAAGATGCGCCAAATGTGAAATAGGTGAAAGATCTAGACTGCAGGCAGCAGGCTAATTCAGCACCCAGACTCTTCTGCAATGAAGCCATGCTGTTGTTGTTGGAAAGGCGGGACTTAGCTCACCTGTCAATCATCATCTATGACGCAGCCGAATGAAGCAAGAGACAAACTTGACTGAGACTGGGAGAAATAACCTCAATTTTTGTGTTATTGTGTGCGTCTATGACTGATTGTGAGTACCCGTTCTAATCATTAGATAATCTTTATTACTCGTAGTATTTGATTACCGGTCAAGTTTGCATTTCTCCATTATTATTGAGTTAATCTGAATGAACAGTGTTAAAGCAAACTAGCGCGTTCACGCGCTGTGTGTTCACGATTACATCATTGCAGATTGTGATATCTTCACCCTGTTCCGTATATGTTTATTCATGTTACAATGCTACTATGTTATTCATGTCAAGTTTATATGGGAGTACTGTATAGTGCGCTGTGTGATCTTTATTGCCAGTATACGGACACTTTCGGTTTCAACGTGCCGATTATGTTTACATAAATGATGACAGCGCCATACTACATAGTATTTTTCCACTGAAAGTTAATACTCTATATTGTAGTTATGTGTACTATAGCATTTTATAGTGGAATTTGATGTGTAATGTGATTTAATTTATATAACAGTCAAGACATTTTTAATGCTGATTATTTCTTTATATGTGCTTCATTGTAGTACCACACATCTACCCACAAATTCTCGACCTCCCACTCATGTACATCTTCAGTGTTCAATAAACCCCTTTGATTTAATCTGATTGCCTTGATCCATTCCTGTGTTCTGATATACACACACAGAGAGGAAGGCTAGAGACATTAGAATCACCTTAGAATACAATCCTTTTTCAACTCCTTAACAGTTGTAATAGCTGCACTATGTGGTTTTGCATTGTCGTGCTGAAATACACGAGGCCTTCCCTGAAATAGATGTCGTCTGGAGGGGAGCATATGTTGCTCTAAAACCTTTATATATCTTTGAGCATTCATAGTGCCTTTCTAAAACACACAAGCTGCCCATACCGTGTGCACTTATGCACCCCCATACCATCAGAGATGCTGGCTTTTGAACTGAACGCTGATAAAACGCTGGAAGGTCTCCCTACTCTTTACCCCGGAGGACACGTGCGTGATTTCCAACAAGAATTACAAATTTGGACTCGTCTGACCATAGAACACTTTTCCACTTTGAAATAGTCCATTTTAAATGAGCCTTGGCCCACAGGACACAATGGCACGTATGGCTTCCTTTTTACATGATAGAGCTTTAGTTGGCATCTGCAGATGGCACGGCGGATTGTGTTTACCGACAGTGGTTTCTGGAAGTATTCCTGGCTCCATTTAGTAATGTCATTGACACAATCATGCCGATGAGTGTCGTCTGAGGGCCTGAAGACCACAGGCATCCAAAAATGGTCTTTGGCCTTGTCCCTTATGCACAGAGATTTCTCCAGTTTCTCTGAATCTTTTGATGATGTTATGCACTGTAGATGATGAGATTTGCAAAGCCTTTGACAATTGAGGAACATTGTTTTTAAAGTATTCCATAATCTTTTAACACACTCTGTCAAGATTGGAGAGCCTCTGCCCATCTTTACTTCTGAGAGACTCTGTCTCTCTAAGACATCCCATTTATAGCTAATCATGTACAGACCTGATATCAATTAACTTAATTAGTCGCGCCCAACTTTTTTGAGACCTGTAGCAGGCATCAAATTTGAAATGAGCTCAATTACTGGATAGAAGTGTAAAATCTCTCCGTTTAAACAGTAGTTATGTTCTATTGTGAATAAAATATCGGCTCATGTAATTTTGAAGTCTTTTAGTTTTCATTTTATTCAAATTTTAAAAAAATCCCAACATTTCCGGAATTCAGGTTGTAACTATAAAATACTAGCATTCCTAGTAGTCCCATCAACCTGAAAAGTAAAACAACTTGTCAAAAAAAATGAAATTTGTCTTCCAATTTTCATTATGATATTTTTCAGCAAGGGTCATGAAACTAAATTTTCTGAGATTTTAACAGGTATGTGTGTTGAACATCACTGAATACAATGTTAGCATCTGTTAGATTTAATTGTAGAGAAAAAGTCTTTAATTTTAAGATTTTTTTCTACTATTTTTGTCTTCCGAGTTTAAAATCTTCACCGTGTCCACGTCACAAGTGGTGACGTAGCGGCACGATAACACTTCGGTGACTTGTCGGTGTCTCATAATTATTAATGAGACTGAGTTTTCTTATCCTATTTATTATTCAGGACACCACGTAATTCTTTCAAATGACAGACATGTCAAACTTAGATCGCGCAATAGATGAGAGAGGCGTTCATGAGTCTTAAAGGGGTGGTTCAGTGTTTTTTTTTCTAGACTTGATTGTGTTTTTGGGGCGCAGTTTAACTTGTCTTATTGCTTCGTTTTTTTTGAAAACCCTGTATTTTTCATATATTTTACCTTTATTCTACACCTCTGTTTCCAATGTCATTTGAATGGCTCGTTTCACTTCCTGCTTCTCTGAAGCCACTCCCTACAAAATACGCAATGTGCTCAGATTGGTTAGCGGACCCAGTGTATCGTGATTGGCTGGAGTGTCCGGGAACGCCACACCCCTTACCGTTAGTTGTTACCGGTTACGTGTGCTTCGGTGGAAATGTAAATAATGGCGTCTATATTTCTGTATCAAATTGAGCCGAATCAGAACCAGTTGAAGAGGGTAAAGCAGAACCTCTGCAATCGCGGCTTTTAAAGGACGTTTATGAATGTTTATGAATATCTCTGTTTGCATTGAACTTTCAGCGCTGTAACTTTGCAGATACTGTTTATGCTCAAGCAGCAACGTTACACACTAACTAAAGTTAAAAAAGTTCAATCGCAATGAACCACCCCTTTAAGTGTTTGTTTTTGTGGTAGTCTATAAAAGTTAGGGTGTATTGCAAGACTGTCGGCAGGTGGTTGGTTGGCCTTCAAATACCGACACATTGGTTTGTGCGCAGCAAATTTCTCCAGAGAGCTACGAGAACGGGAGAAAGGTGGACTTCGGCCTTATAGAGGGTATGCACGTGATGTCACCGTTGACCGTTATGACTGCGGTTACGCCCACTGAGTGGCACAAAGACTGAGCGGCAGCATTGATTTTCAGTGTGAATGTCGCGAAAAACACACAAAACACTTCCAAAAAGGGAAAGAGCTTTGCGATTGACTGTACAAATAGCTTTGACACAAAACCTGAGGTATATATTTAAAAACTGCAGAAAGCTACAGAAAAAAGAAGCAAATGTATCGTTGCAATTCACAGAAACAGCTGGACTTGCAGTTATCATTTTGTGTCAAATTGTTTGATTTTGAGGTAAAATCATACCGTATATATTGTATTGTTATATATTGTGTTGACAACTCATCAATTAAATATTTACCATCTTATAGTCTGCATAACTGGGTGTTTTTAAATAAACACTGACAAAAACTATACAAGTTTTAGGGCTGGACGATATGACGAAATATATAACACTGATATAAGTGATTACTCATATTTAGACCTTCCTATATTGTAGTTATATAAAATATTCACATGCAGGATTTGCTTTATGTATTTTCCCGGCATCAAAATCAGGCACATATAAATGCATGCCAATATCCATGGATTAGGTTTCTTTGACATGTCATAAGGAACACTTTCGAGCCTAACCTTTAGTGTAATCGTTTGATTTACTCGCGTTTTCGCAGTTTCCCCTATTAAATCCAGTCATGCAGCAGGTTCTTTTGCCACTCAGTCCAGCTGAGGGAGCGCGTTCCGGCGAAAGTGACATCTATGCATACCCTCTAAAAAAGCATGTCAGAAGTACTGAGGGAAAACGTGCGCAGGTGGTTGTGGAGGATTTTGTCAGGTTAGTATATTCTGGAAAAATCACAAATAGTGAAGCAGTTCAATTTTATTCACAGCCTGTAACTTTTGTCCATTCTGCAGGGTGATTCTGAGGACCTTTGGTGTGAAACAGAGTTGCAGTTGGTGTCATTTCATTCAGTCTGGCAAACAACCATGACCTAAATTACTGAATATCTACACCGAAATTTCTGCCTTGGATAAAAAGTATTTTTTTGTGTGTGTGAAGCAAGAACTTGATTAATAAACATTTTATTTCCTAACAACACATTCTGTTGATTGTATGTGGGGAGTTTTAGAGATCATATTGTAATTTGACATCTTGATCGATTTGTCAGAATTGACAAACACCAAACACTTTTCAGTGAAAAGATGGTTTCGATTCTTCTCAGCAGACTTGGTTTCCTGTGGGGGGGTCCACATCTCATTGCACGTGGTCCGGCAACTTCTTTCTGTGGCACGCAAAGACATCTTAAATAACTTTGATGTACTGCAAAGTCATGAGCCTCACCACAGATTAGAAATAGTTTATTCTTACTGGAAGCACCTGAAAATTTATGTTAGCTCAGACCTGTTATGAGACTACTAGTATAGCATTAAATTGTCATGAAGAAAACTGAGGAAATTCTTCAAAAAAACTGTTTCCACACAGGTTTCTCAGAACATTCTCCTCATCTGCCATTGGTCAAACAGCCAAACTTGCGCCATTGGCTGAACTGTAGCTATGTCAGGCTGGTTAGTTTTTTCAAAGCAATTGAGCAATGTTTTGACAAACAGAGCCACAGTGTTCATACTTTTCAGGAAAATCAACTTAAATGTATTATTTATAGTATTAAAATTCCCAAAATGTTATTTACTCACTCCCTATTTTTAGGAGGCTAGTTTTTGGTTTTCGAGTTATTTTTGCCTCAAATTCTTTTTTTCTTTTTTTTTCTCCATATAGTTGTGGTTGTTTATGGCAAAATCAATGGGGGAAAAACCTTCAGTGGTATTGGTGCAGGTCAGGGGGATAAAAACATGAATGTGGAATTTCAAATATTTCAAAATATCTCCTAAATATGTGCTTACAGCTACACATTGTGAAAGGCATAAGGTCTTACATTTTTGTACACAGATACCACAGTTTTTAAAGAAATGATTTACCCAAAAACTTGTCAGTTTGTTGCAAACTCATATGATTTTCTTTCATTTGTGGATAGCTTTGTGCGATGAACAGACATTGAAGTAATTATTCATTGAAAATATTTCCTCCAGTGAGCTGGAGTTCATTGAGCAATTTGTGAAATTAAAAAAATGAAAGTTCACGGGGTACCTCAGGGTTCAGTTCTTGGACCCCTCCTCTTCTCCATATACACTACATCACTGTGACCCATCATGGTTTCTCTGACACAGCTCTACCATTCAACCAGATGATCCTACAGTAACTACACAAATCTGAAGCTGTCTGGCGGACATCTCGGCATGGATGAAAGAACATCACCTGCAGCTCAACCTGGCAAAGACTGAGAGCACGATTTCACCATCCAGCTAGGTTCATCATCAATTACCCCATCAAGGTCGGTCAGAAATTTAGGAATAATCTTGCTGATCTTCAAAGACGACACTGTGTGAGGCCTGCCCAATCGGCTCAACAGCGGTTTTCCCACAGGACGGGGAAGGTTTCTTGTGCATTCGGTCTTTTCAGTGTGGCAAAGTAGTTTAATTCCAAGTAAACTTTTATCTGACTCCATTTTATTATGACCTCGAATTTAGTTTAGAATGTCAACTGATTATTGGTCATTTGTATAATAATTTAGCTCTACATTTGAATATTCTATTTAACTCTTTACTCTTATTGTACTTGTTCATTCGGTTCTCAGAGTCGCACAGAGTCCTCGCACTGGCCATTCATTAATTATGCAGGCCCACGATCACAAACTCGCCAGTCTTGGTCACTAGACAGAGGTAATTGACTATACTGTTTAGAAGGCCGCTTTCATGCTTGCTCTATCTAAAAGTATTTGTTTAGTCCCCATAGATTTGTATACACTTGAATTAGAGTAACACTATCTCTAGTCAGAGGTCACAACCACTACTACAGATAAGCCGACCAATATTACTTCTCTGATAGTAGCTTTGGTTTGGTTATGCCATGGTTTTCCATGTACACTTAGCTAGAGTAACATTACATTAAACAGAGGTAAGGCTCACCCTATTTAGGTTGGTCGATCAACATTTTGTTGTCCTAAATGGAAATTCCCTTTTTAGCCTTTACAGTCTAAGTATACTTGAACTAATGTCAAGCGTTATTCGGAGCTCTAAAATCTCAGTTGGTGTGCCCTACGCTCCACTCAAAACTGGACTTTAGTCCGTTACTAACCTGATGTAGATTTGCGGTAACAATGGATACATCGTAATCTACTGAAGTCAATAATTTCAGAGTAAGTCAGAATAAAATCAAATGTGACAATTTATTAGTCAGGTAAATGTATCATGCTGTTACCGACAGAAGGGAGCGGAGACACAGGTAAGGTTTAACAGGTTTATTTTCAGGTAAGCAGAGCGTGAGAAGAGTGCAGGTGAGTGATGTCAGATGAATGGGTCGATGAGCCGATGAACTGGATACTGATACTTGTCTGTGTTCTCTAGGGAGCGTGGATACCGGGAGACGAGGAGCAGACGAACACACAGGAGAAGCACAGGAGACGAGGAGACACTGGGAATCACTGAAGACGCTGGAGAAGGGTAAGTAGTCGAGTAAGGAGTCCTGGAGGTAAGTAAACACTAGCATGTGTTAACGAGACCGGACAGTGACTGAGTGGACTGACGTGACTTATATGTGGCTGTGGTGATGATAGTGAATGAGCGTCAGGTGTGGCTTGTTAGTACTCAGGAGAGGGAGTGCGATGTGATTGGGTGAGTGTAGAGCCTGGCGTGTCTGTGACACATGCCAATTACATAATCAATTCAAAGATGATCAATACAAAACATCAAATGCTCAGAAATAGAGTAAGATGCATACCTGACATTAGAAAAAAGAGTGTCCTGGTCACTCTGAATGTGGGCTCATCTGAATACAGAATCGCCCAGATCCTTTTGCAACATTTCTTTAAATACTCAGACCAAGACAAAACACCCTCCAATGTGGGGCATGAACTTACAATCAGAATTTGCATTGACTAGGGCCACAGACCTAGGGAGTTTGCACCATGCTGTGGAACAGGAAGTAGTTTGGATGGGAAGGGGGCACACCCACAGTTGCAACCAAAGTATCTCTAAACTCTTAAAACCTTTAATACCTTTGGTTTACTTCCATGTAGACGAGACCATTGTACCAGTTGCACTGAGACACTTCAAACGATACCAAACATGTATAGCATTCTGTGATGATTGTTCACATTAAACCATATAGATTTTGGGTGAATTTCAGGTCATCTCTGCATGTAGAGAGAAGAGATGGGGAGGAGGGGGTGAAGACAAGGAAATGAAGATTAAGGCAGGTGTGAGGTGTGATTGACTCAGTGGGATTGCGTCTCGGATCGGGATGTTAATTTCGCAAGAGAGAGTCCAAATGTTAATTTCCAGATAGTCCAGCATCAGTCTTACAACTGCAATGATAGCTCGGTCATGCAGGTTTGCACTACCAATCCTCTAAATCTGTCGAGTATGCGAACAAATTTGACGAGAGGCGACTAAAAAATGTCCTTTATTAGCTAATGGCTAGTAAATTGTACGATTTCAGTCGCCTGTAATTGAGTTAGAGGCAAAAAATAAGTTTAGCGCAGATAAAAAATTTTTGCCTGCTGAGCTTTACATACCATTGCTTGGCTGAGAGCGCCCTCTGTCGAGAGAAAGAGAGAGCACATGCACAAAGAGAGAGCTCATTGACAGAACTGTCTTGATCAGACCAGTGCTGCGTTGTCATGAAAGTTTATCATTTGCACATGTTTTTAAGCCTTGCCAATTTAAACATTCAAGCGCAAGACACAAAAGATAACTTACACTTGCAGTGTGAGAAGTTTTGTGTGCGGCCACATCCGAAGCGCGCCCAGAAAGCCGCGTCTGACAACATGTGAGTTCTGAATTAAGCACTCTTTCACATCTTGCGCTTGAATGGACAATTTCACACAAAATTATGTCAAAATGCCTGTCTTGGCGATTATCCTAGTAAACATATTCGGTTATGTCTTAGGTGAATGTAAACAGTTGAGAATGTAAATGCATTGTGTAACAGTATATTGGATCCATGCATTAGTCTTAAAGTGACAGCAGTCTAATAAACCTGCTGCTGTCTGTGTCATTAATGTTAATCAAACAACAGTCTCACTGCAAAAAATCACTCAAGGCTCTTGACTGAACAACTTTTATAACTTTAATAAGGATTAATCTGTTAAATAATTTATACAGTGAAGACTATGCAGTGATATTTTACATTTGATTACTATATTCAAATTCTGTACCTAATCTATATCTAACTACTTTTAGATCTACCTGAAATGCACTGTTTATTTAATTGGCATCTTTTCTGTTGTGTTTATTTGTGCTACTGCTGGTAGTTTGATTATTTGACTTTATTTTATTACTGACTGTTTACTTGACTTTAATAGCATTTGAAATGTATATTTTATATTATTTTCATGTAGATTTTTTTTTTCATTTGCATTGTTCTTGCATTCCATGTAAAAAATCTGGTGAGTAAAATAAAAAAAATGTACTAGCCAATGGCGACTCAAGCTTCAGTGTGTTCATAGAGGGTTGACTACACAACATCAGGAAGATCAGGCCTTTGGTTCAGGTCAGAGTTTGTGACATTGAACTAATGTGTACTCTAAAATTTCAGCATATCTTCCATGGATCCACCAAATAATTAGAAATGTTCAGTAACTTCATGAAAATTAAAAAGGGAAGAATTGTTTTTCTTGAATTATTCCATTAATCTTTCAAAAAAGTACTGCATCAACCAGTCGATGTGTCCTCGTGGTCACAACCATTTCTAATTATAATATTATAACATGGGGCCACATGTCCAAAGACATTTTACATCAGCTCACATGGTGGCATCTTAACAACTGCCTAAATTTACAGTATGCAAGTATGGCTCATATCTACTGCAATGGGGAAAAAATCTTCAAAACTCTTTTCAGGCTGGTGAAAAATAAAATAAAATAATGAGTAAGTTCATTGTTGCACGTTGTCGAGACGTGAATGTGAAACAACTGAATGTGCAATAAACACTAATAATAAACTTCTGCAGTTACTTAAACCCACCACCAGAGGTCAATCTTGGTACTTGCTCACATGCATTAGTTGTCAGTGGCCTCTCTGTATGAGAGGCCTCTCTGTGGCCTCTCATACAGCATTACAAAGCCTCAAATACAGGCTTTTTTCGCTGTGTATATAACGGTCCCCCCCCCCCCCCCCCCCCCCCCCCCCCCCTTTTTGTAATTTTTTTTTTTATCTCGTGTCGTGATAAAAGCTTGTACAAAGAGTTTCTGCCTTTCACAAAATAAAAATAATTAAAATAATAACAATTTATTTGATAAAACTTTTGGCTGTCATGGAAAATGGTCTAATGTTGACATACTGAATTATATAAAAGCATTATTGTGACATAAAAAAAAAATTAAGACATAAAAAGTCGAAATTATGACAAGTCAGTTGAGATAAAAAGTCTAAGTTATAGCATACTAAATCATAATTATGACTAAATCATAGTTCTGAGATATTAAAAAAAAATAATTTCGACTTTTAATCTCATAAATATGATCAGTACGACTTCATTATGATTTTCAAAAGCATGATTTTTTTTCCCCCTATGTGGTGGAAATGGACTCCTATAAAACTAAGCCAACTGTTTGCTATCCTTATAAGGTGAGACACAACAGGCAAAAACACTGTTTTTTCATGCATTGGTCAATTTTGAGATTTTGGGCTATTTGGCTTTTCATAAAGTGGTGTTTCAAACTAGTGGAAAGAAAACATCCAAAATACACTTTTTAAGTGTTGCTTTTATTGCACTTTATCTATTTGCTTATATAGAAAAAAGCATCAAATTCTAATCAAAGTTGCTGTTTTTTGTTACTTTTAGTGGGGTTCAGATTGGTCTTATTGGACTGCATTTTTAAGAGACATGAATTATTGACCGGACCCCTTCTGTTCTATTTGGGAGATACAGGATGTTGTGATGGGAATTTGGTGATCACCCATGCGTGAAATTGAGAGACTTGAAGGTATATATTCCAAACACCCTAGCAACATGGCGAACACCTTAGCAACCACACAGAAACACCCTAGAACTGTGGCTAGAATTGTTATTTGATGTTAATGAAATGTCTGTGAAATTATTAAATGCTTTTCACAGATGTGTAGCCAATGTATTCAGACAATGACACGAGAAAATTTGTTCAATGTTTGTATTGAGTTCAGGTGAATATACAGTACATTAAACAGTACAATAGTTAAAGACTGTCACAATATTTCAGTAGAAACAGACCATATATTTGCACTTAATGCAAAATTGTATTCATTTAAACAAAAGGGGAATAATCATGATTATTATACATATTTAATATAATCTTGTGCACCAGTTCATTGCAGGTTACCGATTCTAACACTTGCAGTTTATTAGGTTGCTAAATAAACTTGGTTGTTAATATTACATCAATAACAAGAGATACAATATGTTTTTGTGCTTAAAAGTTGTGCTTGTAAAGGGTCTGTTCACACCAAGTTTAAAGTGACTAAAATACATGAAAGTATAAAATATTTGCAAACCATTTTTTTGCACCAAAACTGTTTTGTCTGAAAAGTTTGGATACCTGAAGAAACGGCATTTGATCAATTTAAATAAATCAATCTTGTGTCCGTATATACAAAACTAAAAGGTTAATCTTAAAATCTTGCCGACTTGGTGTGAATAGGCCTGAAATCTACAGGACATAACATCAAAATTACACATAAAAAGCCATTCATATGACAATATCATGACTATATGCCTGACATTTAACAGTAAAAAGAATAACTTAGTTTCAAAGAATGGCAGTTAAACTCATGTGCTGTATACATTTAAAGTGAGAAGTGCAATAAGTTAATAGTGGTTAGCTTCAGCTTAGTTTGGTGCACTGGTCATACGGTTTTGTGTCTGTGATAACAGTCCGTCATGAGTTCTTTAAGCTGAAGTGTGTATTTTTTATTCGTTAAAATCGTCTATCCTGGTTTAATGTGCAGATAAACTGCTAGTAAACCATTCGTAGTGTGAGTTACCAAACGTTGGCTATGTTCGGAATAGCATACTACAAGTAATGTTTCTGTAGTGTATAGTATTTATGCTGTGCATAGTATGTATAATGTCTGTATGCTTAGAATGCCCAGGTGTAAATGTGCAGTATATATCCCATAATGCAATGTGCTCGGCTGGAGTCAATTTTATGTGGGACGAAAAACTAGAAGCTATGATTTTTAACAACATTTTCTTGGCTTATTATTTATTGTTGCATAATGTGTACCGTTTCATATTCTTTTAAAAAAAAATAGTAGGCCATATTCAGAGTATAGTGAGCATTTTGCAGTAGTGTTGTCAAAAGTACTGACTTTGATACCAAGTCGATACTGAAATTTTAAAAATGTGACCCTTTGAGTGCTGTTGAGCACTGATCATTGTAGCCAATCACAGATAT
Organism: Ctenopharyngodon idella; assembly: GCF_019924925.1. Lineage (NCBI taxonomy): Eukaryota > Metazoa > Chordata > Actinopteri > Cypriniformes > Xenocyprididae > Ctenopharyngodon > Ctenopharyngodon idella. The sequence goes on along the minus strand of NC_067229.1, from coordinate 46,357,204 downwards.
ATCTGATGAGCGCGTGAACACAATCAGGTGTTTACGAATCAGCTCAACAGCGCTCCAAGCATCACATTTTTTAAATTTCAGTACCGACTCGGTACTTTTGGCAACACTAGTTTGCAGTATGCAGTGTGCTAGTATACCATTCCGAAGGCTCTTTCAAAACATCGCTGTGTTTGTTTGAGTGGTCTGAAATGTCAACTTCTGACTCAACCAATGGCGCGAGTTTGGGGCGGAGCTACAATGGAAGAATGGGAGTGTTTTGGAAACCTGTTTGGATCATTATTTTTGTGATTTTGTGCCTCTAGTGGTGTAGAAATTACACACAGCAGCTTTAAATACACGGCAAAGTATCGCTAAACCGTTCCCAATTTTCTTGCTGGTAATTTGTCAATGGATCAATCCACTCAAGACAATGAAAAACTTATGAAACACACAAAACGGTATTAATAATAACACACTGAAATACCTCTCATCTTCATAATTCAAATTCCATCAATGCAGCATACCTTAGCCTTCATATGGGCGGATACGTTCAAGGGAATGTACAAGAGGTTCGAATGTATATACGCTGTGTAGAAAAATAGCGAATAATCTGGTTGAAAGCAATCTGTGCATAGCCTGCTCACAGGCGGAGGGGTTGAGGGGGAGTTCAGAAGGTTTGGTCATCGTTGCAAGAATCTGTCCAGTGACCGAACGCCTCGCAGATGTCGCAGTACGGTCGTTCGCCGCTGCGGGTGCCGTGGTAGGTGGTGTGGGGAGGCGAGTCTGGGGATTGTGTTTGCGTGGGACAGTCCTCCGTGTCGTGCAGGTCGAAGCAGTCGCAGATGTCGCAGAAAACTCGTGGTGGGGCTTTCTTCTTCTTTTTGACCTCACCAAGACTTGAGAGAAAGAGGATAAACAAAAAAATTGTATTATGACAAACCCTTTTCAAAGAATAACAGTAATATAGTAACAAAGACACTAGTAGTGCAAGTTAAGTTAAAGGGTTAGTTCACCCAAAAATGAAAATTCTGTCATTAATTACTCACCCTCATGTCGTTCCACACCCATAAGACCTTTGTTCATCTTCTGGACACAAATTAAGATATTTTTGATAAAATCCGATGGCTCAGTGAGGCCTGCATTGCCAGCAAGATAATTAACACTTTCAGATGCCCAGAAAGCTACTAAAGACGTATTTAAAACAGCTCATGTGACTACAGTGGTTCGATCTTAATGTTATGAAGCGACGAGAATACTTTTTGCACGCCAAGAAAACAAAATAATGACTTTATTCAACATTATCTAGAGATGGGCGATTTCAAAACACTGCTTCATGAAGCTTTACAAATCTTTTGTTTTGAATCAGTGGTTCGGAGCGCGTATAAAAGTCACGTGATTTCAGTAAACGTGGCTTCATTACATCACAAGTGTTCCGAAATTTCAATGGTTCACCACTGGGGGGCATGACTTTGGCACTTTGATACACACTCTGAACCACTGATTCGAAACAAAAAATTCGTAAAGCTTCGAAGTTTCATGAAGCAGTGTTTTGAAATCGCCCATCACTAGATATTGTTGAAAAGTCATTATTTTGTTTTTTTGGCGCAGAAAAAATATTCTCGTCACTTTATAATATTAAGGTTGAACCACTGTAGTCACATGAACTGTTTTAAATATGTCTTTAGTAGCTTTCTGGGCACTGAAAGTTAATTATCTTGCTGTCAACGCAGGCCTCACTGAGCCATTGGATTTTATCAAAAATATCTTAATTTGTGTTCTGAAGATGAACGAAGGTCTTACAGGTGTGGAACGACATGAGGGTGAGTAATTAATGACAGAATTTTCATTTTTGGGTGAACTAACCCTTTAAGTGTGTACATGACCACATGCCAGGGTTATTACTAGGGGTGAGATTAAAATGTGACGAGATTTCTCGAGTGTGAGGGTGAAATTAGGATAGAATATGCCACCGCTATGTTTACATTACACCTCCACTGTCGTTTTGCTTTTTATAGATATAAAACCATTTAATTAAGTTGGATAACGGTTACTTTAATCTCATCCAGCTCATCCAACACGAGCAGTTGTACGTAGTGCAGCAAGAATCAAGAGTTCACTGATCACGTGACTGGAGTAAGTGACGAGATGACTGACAAGACCATGGTGGAGGATTCATTGCACAACAGAACCAATATGTTGGCAAAGCATTTGTATCTACAGTTTCTGGCTGCTATCTAATACGCCAGACAGAAAAAAGTGGCAGGTGAAGATTTCGAAACCCAATTGGACTCACCCGTCATTGTCATCATTTCCGTTGAACTCGGTCAACGCCATTTTCTTCAGCTTCACCTTTAGTTCTTCATTCTTCCTCTGGAGGTCCACAATCACTGAGTTCAGGAAGTTGATCTGATCCACGCAGGAAAACATGGCAGATTTTAGACATTTACATACATGACATCTTAAAGCCATTTACAAATACAGAACAGAGGAGTTTTACCTGTCCCTCAGCAAACTCTTTCTCTTCTCTCAGTTGGTCCAAAGCAGCATCACCCACTGAACAAAAGAGACAAATAAACAGTATTCAGTTCAGTGAGAACAGTGCTGAGAGTTAGTGAATGTCAGAATTGCATATTAGTAGTCAAGAAGGATTTGTTCATTTAAATTGAATTAGTATGTCATAATTTCTACTTCATTATGATTTACAAAAGCATGATTTTTTTTCTTATGTGGTGGAAATGGACTCCTATAGAACTAAGCCAACTGTTTGTAATCTTGTTTTCCTTTTAAAAGACATTCCTCAAACATTATAATGTGACTTGTATTTTGGTCACAAACATACAATTTGGTCATAAACATTCGATTTGGATTCATTTTTCATACTGGAATAGAAATGAAAATAGTATGAGTAATATGGAATGTATTACCAAAGACTATAGATATAGAAAGATGGTTCACTTCTATTACTTGTGAATGGGAGAAACTGCAACATGCAATATGGCGGAATACGTCCCGCCTTCTAAGTAAAAGAGCCAATCACTGATTGATAAAGTCATTGTGTCACTGCAGCTGCCATTAGAGGCTCTGGTTCCCATAGAAACCTGAGACTTGCGCTTAGGACTGCACATGCACATTGGCTCGTCTAGTCTGAAAAATACGCTTTTTTAACGCTATTTGAGCATAAAAACAACATTTATGGGACAGTTCACGTCAGATTTTGTTGATGATTTGAAATATGTTATTTAGTTGTGAGCTCGCCAAGCAGTTTTTGAGATTTCAGGATTCCCCCATTCAAATAGATAGGACTTGGTCTTGGATCCCCGAAATAGCTGTCCGGAGGTGTTGCAAACGTTGAGTGAACAGACTTTCCTTGAAAGGGACTTTGGTATTACTCATACTATTTTCATTTCTATTTCCAGTGTTTTTAAATAAATCTTTAACGCATTATTTGACCATACTGCCATAAGTTAAGATTTACACATAATTGGATTTAAAATAACTGGACGGCATTTCCAGAATTAAACATGCAACATGATGATGTCATGTGACAACAATTTAGCATTCTGCATAATTTTGCATACTACTTTTAAATAATAAATACAGTGCTGTTCAAAAGTTTGGGGTCAGTATGTTTTTTTTTTGTTTTTTTTTAAAGAAATTAATACTTTTATTCAGCAAGGATGTATTAAATTTCCCGAAGAAATATTCCTGAAAATAAATGTATTATATTAAATATGAAGCAGCACAACTGTTTTCAACATTGATATGAATAAGAAATGTTTCCTGAGCAGCAAATCTGCATATTAGAATAATTTCTGAAGGATCATGTGACACTGAAGACTGGAGGAATGATGCTGAAAATTTACAGGAATTATTTACATTTTTAAATATATATTCATAAAAAATAGTTATTTTTAAATTGAATATATATTTTATAATATTACAGGTTTTACTGTATTGTACTGTACTGTAGTGTAAATAAATAGCTAGCAGTATACAGTTTTTTGCACAAATAAATACCCAAATATATATACGCTGACGGACCTGAGGTGACTTCCTCTCCGTTCCCCGCATGCCGGCCCTCCAGCTTTTGCTCCAAGCTGTTCACTCGGCTCTGCAGCTGGGCTTTGTCCCTCTCTAGAGACGTCACAGCCGACTGGAGCGTCTTGGCCATGGCATTTTCCCCACGCAGCACTGCAATCTGCAATAACAAAAACCATCTCTAGATCAAAACATTTTTTTTTTCCCATTATCTGACAATATTAAGTGTCAAAGTTTTATATAAAACTGCTGTAGCAAAACTGTTTTAATATGAAATTACTCTACTAAAAGCATTCTTTTTACATACAGTAAGTTCACAGTGCATAAAACACTCTTGATCCAGATGTTTAGTTAGACTTATAAAACCCAAGAATCAAAGCTCTTACCTCATTTCGTAGTGTCTCTAGCTCTTTGTCTTTATCGGACATCAATGCATTGGAATTCTCCCTGTGAGAACAGACAAGAGCTCACTATAACTGGAGCCCATTGTTGGATTTACAGTCATGTTACAAAAGCCATATGCACTCTGAGAACATGCACAACACCATCTCCCAATGGAGTCTGAAGATTAAAAGCTTACAGAAAAACAGGCAAAAAATGAACAGACATCAAGTGGGACAGCGCAGTATTTTTAGGGTGGAGGAAAACAATAGATCTGAAGCCAAACGCTTGTACTAAGTAACATTATTTGAGCTGTTCAATCATGGAAACAGATCATCTCTCTAGATGTAATCTTGGTATATCATAAAACACTGATCTCTAAAGAACATGTACTGACAAGCTTTTTTTGCAAGCCTTCATTTCCCGGGAGATAAAATGACATTTAAAGCCTCCAGAGTGCGTGTGATCTCAAATCCAGCTCTCATTTGAACAATTACTGAAACAGAGCCCCATTAAACACCATCAAATGCATCTGTGACATGCTGTTTATAGCCACAGATAATAAATTCAGTTTTTGAATGCTTATGAAGAAAATGAATAGGAAAAATACTTGCATCACACTCAAGAGACGAATGAATAGAAGTACATTAACAAAAATACAATCATGAAATTTCCAAATTGTCTTTCCCCATAGACTTCTAGAGTAAGTGCACTGTGTTTTTGCTTACAAAATATTGTTTTCTGTGGTTATAAACAGCAGGGCTCACCCAGGACTGTCTTTGATTTGATTGAATGAATCGACTTAATACCGAGTCAGAGACGTGCTTACCTCTCTGTAATCTCCAGCTGGCTAGTCAGAGCTTCGTCATCAAGCTGCCAAAAAAACAAACATGATACATGATAAATCAATCCCTCAAACCAACTGAGAATGTCACAGAGCAGAGCATTTCAGGAAACGTCTAAGATGACGCAGACAGATAAACACCTTCTGCTGCGTGTAGACGTCCAACTCCTGAGCCAACATCCCTTTTTCGTCCTGGAGCGACACCTGCCTCTGAGACTTCTGATTGGCTGATAGTTTTAGCTCCTCACTACAGAGAGAGATAAAGACGAGGTAATGCTTATAATACCATATAGGACTAGCATTTTACCATACTAGTGTTTTGCAGGATGTGAATTTTCTGTATGCATTCAACACCTGGATGAATTCTGACTTTATATCACACAATTCTGATTTTATAACTCGCAAATTCTGACTTTATAACACACAATTATGAGTTTAAACCTTGCAAATGTGAGAAATAAAGTCAAAATTGTGAGATAAAAAGTGAGATTACCCTTTTTATTTTTTTATTTATTGGTGGAAACAAGCTTCCATACTGAAGGCTGGAGTAATGATGCTGAAAATTCAGCTTTGCATCACAGGAATAAATTACATTTTAAAATATATTCAAATAGAAAACAGTTATTTTCAATTGTAATAATAAGATTTTACAATATTTCTGTTTTTCCTGTATTTTTAATCAATTAAATGTCAATTCAAATCTTACCAACCCCAAACTTTTGAACAGTAGTGTACTACAGTGGTTCCCAACCACGTTCCTGGAGGCCCCCCCAACAGTGCACATTTTGCATTTCTCCTTTGTCTGACACACCCATTTCAGGTCTTGGAGTCGCTGTAATGAGCTGATGACTTGAATCAAGTGTGTTTAATTGAGGAAACATTCAAAATGTGCAGTGCTGGGGGGCCTCCAGGAACGTGGTTGGGAACCACTGGTGTACTACATATACCAAAATGTGCAGCATGCCAGAGTACACTGTATGGAAGTCGAGTGCATTGCATCGTTGATACCAAAATGCAACAAGCTCAACCTGATTTCTTTTTCATATATGGCAAAATTTAACTGTTAAATATTGTATTCAATATCACTTACAGCTAATTACAGCAATCTTGACCAGACTGACAAAATGTTTTCCAATTTTTTGGATTAAAATGCAAAATAAACAGAAATTTTCATGTAGCCTGTGATTGAAAAAATTCTGAGCACTTCAGCCATTTACTCTTAAAACTCTGTATATTATAAAGCCTCACGTACTATTTCATTTTTAAAAACAAATTTTCAACATAAAATACTATTTAATTATTTGTATTTATGATACATGGTGATGTTCATATTCTTTCTGATGCTGGTGACCTCAACATTTCAGATCACCCTGATGTCAATCCTATTCCTCCATTTTCCTTTCCATCAGGACCTCTTAACTGGTTTTTAGGACATTTCATAGACCGAGCGTTTGACAAATAAGAGCGTTTGCTTACAAAAAGTGGTAGTAAAACCTTGAGCACCACAAAGTCACAACAGAAAGGTCACCGTCATCCTTCTCGTGTGTAACGAATGAGCTAATCTATTTTTACCCAGAGTGCATTATGATGCAGGAATAAATCAAATCATGCACGCTCAAAACTCACGCAGAAAATCAAGGTGAGGGAGTGCAAAAACAAATGCAGCTTTGTGAAACTACAAGCTAAGATTCACACAAATTCAAAAAGAATATGCTGCATTTAATGAAGCATAACACAATATTTTTTTCATAAAGAAAAAAAAGGCTTTTTTAAAATTATAATATTACTGGCTACGTCGTGATACGTATTCATGAGTGTCAGAAGATCAACAGAGCGTTACGAAAGGAACTCTGTCGGATCTCACGTGGAGTCAAGACCATTATACAGGCGGAGAAGAGCAGCTGTAGCTGGAGAGACGCGGTTACGTAAAACTCCCTGAGGAGAGACGCTCACTTCTGAAGCGTTCGGATGAGAGTATCTTCAGCACAAGGATTCAGCAGAGGCTTCACACAGGTACCTGCTCGCATCACCGGAGCCGTCACTTGCTGGACATGCCGATCAGTCGCAGCTTAAAGGAGCGTGTCGGATCGGCTTGAGTTACGAAGGCTTTGTGCCTCTTTAGTTTAAAGTCAACATGAATTCAAAATGGACTCCATTTACACCACCATAAAAGCATTTTGAGCTAAAGGTTTCTGCTTATATGTTTAAATTAATTTTGCAAACAAATTTATTGCAAATAATTTGCAAATTTATTGAGCAAATAAATTAAGTTTAAATGTGAAAAGTTAAACATTTTATGAAAACGTTAAATTACAGTTTTTGGATTTAATTCATTTTGCAAAAAAATTTATTGCAAACAAATAGCAAAATACTTTTCAAATGTGTTGCAAATAAATAAATTGTACTTGTGAAAAGTTAAACATTTTATCAAAACGTTAAATTATAATTTTTGGAATTAATTCATTTTGCAAACAAATTAATTGCAAACAAATTGCAAAATAATTTGCACATTTATTGCAAATAACTTGTGCTTAAAATATGAAAAGTGGAAGATTTAATAAAAAATGTATATTACAATTTTTGGAATTAATTCATTTTGCAAACAAACAGCAAAATAATTAACAAATTTGTTGCAAATAAGCAAATATATTGTGCTTATGAAAAATTAAACATTTTATGAAAAATTTAAATTAATATTTAGAATTAATTCATTTTGCAAACAAATTTATTGCAAACAAACTGCAAAGTACTTTGCTAATTTTTTGAAAATAAGCAAATAAACTGTGCTTAAATATGAAGTGTGAAACATTTTATGAAAAAGTTAAATTATAATTTTTGGAATTAATCCATTTTGCAAACAAATTTATTGCAAACAAATTTATTGCAAACAAATCGCAAAATAATTTGCACATTTATTGCAAATAAACAAATAATTAGTGCTTAAATTTGAAAAGTGAAACATTTTATGAAAAATTGAAATTAAATTTTTTTGAAATTCATTTATTTATTTTTTGAAGTATGTATCTTTTCAGCAGGTGTCACCAAACCCTCTTATTTTTCAAAAACTTTCACATAGAGACACTTTTCACCATTCAATCAATTCCTGATGGATAAAATAAAGTTCTGCCCTACATTTTTTTATTGATTATCCTGAATGTGAAATGCTGCAGGCCAGATTCAAACTCATATCGTCCACGTGAGCTCAATGTGTCAGACTCAGATCACGTGCATTACGCCTTTTCTTATACAGAAATCACAGCTGTTGTGACCGAGTGGACTCGTGATGTCATTCTGTGACTCGCTGATCTAAATGAATCACCACAATGGTACCAAAGTACTTACCCAACTAATTAAGATCAAAATCCTTTTTAGCTCCAACTAAGCAGACAATTAATTTAATAAGATGCAGCTGAAAGACGTTAAATAGCGCTTTAATTGTTGCAGCTGTAGTCTAGTGGTCAGCACATGTGCTCGGATACTTTTGAGGCTTGATTGTGGCCTTTCCTCTCCTCCCTATCTATCATTTCTGTCCTCTCTCTTCTATCATTATCAATAAAAGTATGAAAAAGTCTAAGTGAATAATAATAAAATAGTCAGTAATGAGAAAATGCATGAGTGCATATCAGCAGGACTCACATTTCTTTGCGGAGGCTCCCGATGCGCTGCGTTTCTGAACTCAACTGCTCCTGATACTGAGAGTTCTGCTGCTTCAGGGCCTCAAGCTGGTGGAGGAGATAAAAGATGATTAAAACATAAAAATTATGCTTTTGGACAAAATGTGTTGGAGAGAATGTCATGAAACCTTTCAAGAACATGTATTTTGCATAAAGAAAATCATGCATATTTAAGAACCATCATGTCTTTTCTTGCAGACAATTATTTTAATGATAATTAAAGGGATAGTTCACCAAAAAATGAAAATTTTCCCATAATTTACCCTTAAGCCATCCTAGGTGTATGTGACTTTGTTCTTTCAGCCGAACACAATCTGACTTCTGTTGAATCATATTCTAGCTCTTCCCAGCATTGTAACGGCATTGAATAGCGCCCGAGTTTTTGAAGCTCCAAAAATCGCATCCATAGATCATAAAAGTAATCCATATAGTAATCCATGGCTTCCGGCAACGGCTGTACACGTGTTCATGAGAGAGTCCACTTCTGGCCGAAGGGTGACCTCTGACCCGATGTATGATTTAGCTCCTCTTCTCTTATATTGAAATCCTCAGACATTTTACTTTCAAATTTCTCATTTTTGACTTCTAATTTGTGACTGTCATTTTGTTTTGCTCTATCCTTTTTGCTTCCGGGTTCGTCAATTCTCACCTAAGCTTAGGCTACGCCTACGTCATACGTCGGGTCAGAGGTCACCCTTCCCCTGGAATTTGACTCTCTCTTGAACGCACGTATGGCTGTTGCTGGAAGCCAGTTATTATAGTTTTAAATATGTATATTTTTCTCACCAAAACCCATCACTTCTCTTCAGAAGGCCTTTATTAACCCACTGGAGTCATATGGATTACTTTTATGATAGATGGATGCTCTTTTTTGGGCTTCAAAAAACTTGGGCACTATTTAATGCCATTATAAAGCTTGGAAGAGCCAGGATATTTTTTGATATAACTCCAATTGTGTTCGTCTGAAAGAAGATAGTCGTATACACATAGGATGACTTGACAGTGAGTAAATCATGGGATCATTTTCATTTTTGGGTGAACTATTCCTTTAAGCATATTTCACCTTAAATTCTCATTACCACAAAAATATTTAATTTTCATACCTGCGATATGAAAAAAACTATATTGTATAAATCTTATTTACATTTACATAGTGTATTTCTACAATGGTAGTATTTGTTGTACTTTCTTTACTTTTCTATATCTTAATTACAGTATTTTTCTAAATGTCAGTAAATATACAGTAGTTTTTGGAGGGAAAGCAGTGTTGTTGCTAACTAAAACTATTAAACATGCTTTCGTAAATTTAAATAAAAAGTTGAAATAAAATCTAAACATAAATATTAGATTAAAAAAAAATTAAAACTGAACATATAAAAACAAAAGCTAATTCAAAATATTAATAATAGTATATAAATAATACTAAAATAACACTGGGGAAAAGGCATTTAATTTTCATAAAAATAATAATGTGATTATGCACATTTTCATGTCCAAAAATTGTAAAATTAGACCATCTCTCCGCAACAAGACACAGTTTGAAGTACCAATTATTTCTGTAGCACAAACATCGCAGAACAAGTTACATGCCAAAGTTTAAAACTCAAGAGTTAGAGACTGGAAAAAAATACCTAAATATGAGTAATAGTGATGTCTTCTTTAGCAAACACCTCTAAAAGTCATGTGAACAATGAAAACTGTCCATGTTTGCAAAGTATAATCAATGCAAAATCACATTTACGACTAATACATGCACAACTAATACTGTCAGACTGTCAAATCTGGTGAAGTCAGATTACTGTTCCCATGAGACCCATAATTCAATCCCATCACACTCACTGTAACTAACTGGTCTGCATCAGAGCGAAGCATTAATTACACTCTTCAGCACAAACGCCTACAACTGGCCGAGTTGGTAATAACCACCTTCATCTACATGCCAAGATCCAACATCAATGTTTTATTACGAATCAGCAGAGATTACCCTGCGCTGATATCTCTGAGTGATTCAGTGTTTACACTGAGAAAGATCGAGAGAATCCGTGATGATTGAGGAATTATACTGTCATCAGTGAATGAAATGTCATCAAACGACCATTTCACACAGACTCGCGCATGTGAAAACATTCTTCAACTCAATGTCCGCGGCTTAACATCTCCATTACTCACAGAAATAACATGCATAAGTCACATGTCAAAAAAACATCTCAAAAATCAGAAAGAGTCAAAAAAATATACGCGAAAAATGTAAGCCTTTTTTTAAAGATTGAAATAAAAAAAATCCATCAAACTGAACTGAATAATCCTTACATATTTTTCATAATTAAGAATTTTAAATGAGTGGAAAAAAACAAACAAAAAAAAAAACTAGAGCTTAATAAAACATTTTGTATAAATCTCAAGGGTATAGACCATTTTAGTTTATGTGACACCCCATTTAAAAAAAATTAAAATGTTTAATTATATGAATATGAATCACATAAACTAAATGGTCCATTCCCTTTTTCCATTTTACTCATTTAAAATTAATAATTTATAATATGAATAATATGCAAGGATTATTCAATTAAATTTGACAGAATTTTACTATACAAATGAAATTCCTAAATCTTAAAAAAATGCTTAATTTTTTTGAGTGTAGGGATATCTGAAAATTATCACCGATATCCAACTAATGGCTAATATGGAGGCAAAAATGCCACCAAAATTTGAAATGTGATGGAAAAACTGCCCTTTTTTATTAGTAACATCTGATATTTCTCTTCTGAATTATTGTAATATTCATATTTATTTTAATGTATTGATTGAATTCAAGTATCTAAGGATTATTTGGTTATAAAACTGGTTATAACATCAAAAATTTTCTCCTGAAAACAAACTCTAGAAGTTAGATATTTTAACTTAATTACAAGTTAATTTCTGACACTGCCCGATATTATAAATCAATACATTGAGGGGAAAACAACAAACAGTGCTCACATTAAACCTCATCTAAAATAATGCACACTTCAAATGCAATCAGGCACCAAAACATGCATACCACTAAAATGGGTTTAAATGAGAAAAAATAAGCCAATATCATCCCAACCCAATTCCAATAGTTAAAAAAAATCTAATATTGCTGAATGGTCCAACCATGGTCACCAATATACAGTATCATGCATCCCCAGAAGGGAAGAGCACTACAGAAGAGCGACCTTTACCTGGCAGAGCGAGGTATAAACGCTGCCCGTGTAGTTCTGTTGGAGCGCTGTCACATCCATGCTGCTGTGTCCTTCCTATTTTTTCCAAACAAATGTGACCTATCAATAATACATCCCCCTACAGCCCCCTGCAGCGAGAGAGAGAGGCGCTCACACGAGCTTGCGCTCCAGCACACGCTCACGTTTGCACAAACACACGCTCTGAAAAGCATCACACAGGGCAGCTTCATTATGTAAGGACGACAAGCCCCGCCCCTCTTGAAACACCCCCCTGCTGTCCCCGCCCCCCACCTTCTGCTGTTCTCCGTCATCAGTGCTCATTCATGACAAGACTATCCATGTTTGTCTCTGGTGACATCAGAGGAATGGAAATCCTTGTGTGAGCGAGAGCTCAGTCATGGTTTCTATTTAAATATTATTTGATGAATGTACACTACCATTCAAATGTTTGGGGTAATTTTTTTTTTTGAAAGAACTTAGCAAAAATTACAGTAATGATTTTTACATTGTGGCAAAAAATTCAAATGTTTTTTCTTTTAACTGTGTATTCATCAAAGAATCCTGAAAAATAAAGTTAGAATGATTTCTGAAAGATCATGTGACACTGAAGGCTGGAGTAATGATGCTGAAAATTCAGCTTTCTTCACAGAAAACACAGTTCTTTTGAATTCTAACAATATTTCATAATATTACTGTTTTTACTGTATTTTTGATTCAATATATGCAGCCTTGACAAGCACTTCTAAGAGACCTCTTTCAAAAACATTAAAAATCTTACCGACCCCAGACTTTTGAACAGTGGTGTATTTTTTTTAAAGCTGCAGCACAGGCTGTGTGAGAGACTTCAGTCATCCTTGAATGACAGAAAATAGAAGGAAATTCAGGCTAACCTAAATTAACTCTGCTTTTTTAAACCTTGAGGGGACAAAAGTCCAAAATGAGGTCACAATAAGGTTGTCTTTTTCAATACAGAAACCAAAAATAAATTTAAAGGGACAGTTCACCCCAAAAAAAATGTAATTCTGTCAAAATTTACTTGTGGTTGTTGTTTCAAACCTATATAACAGCATTATTTATATAACAGCAGTTCATAGTGACAAAAAATAGTCAATATTACATGCTAAATAAAGTTTAAATGAAGTCATTTGATAGCTCTGTGTGAGGAATAGAGCAAAATTGAAGTAAATCTCCTCTGATATAACACAATAAGTTATGATATGGCTTGAAAAGATTTGGAATATAGTGTAAAAAGACGCATGCATGCTTCTCCAAAACTCATTTTGTGCTCCATGAAACAAAGTCAGTTATATGGGTTTAGAACAGGGGTGGGGAACATTGATCCTGGAGGGCCATTGTCCTGCAGAGTTTAGCTTCAACCCTAATTAAACACACCTGAGGCTAATCAAGGTATTTAGGATTACTAAAGTTACAGGCAGGTGAGTTTTTTTTTTTTTTCCAGGGTTGGAGCTAAACTCTGCAGGACAATGGCCCTCCAGGATCAACGTTCCCCACCCCTGGTTTAGAACAATATTAGGGTGAGTAAATAACAGAAATTAACTATCCCTTTAACTCTGTCTATGATTTGCCCTGTAAAACAGAAAGTAAGTCTCACTAAAATCTGCATGAATTGACCCAAACAAGCACTATGGATTTCCTGAGCATGTTTTATCCTAAAACAGTTTTCCTATCTAAATCTTTAGATTCCATTAATATAAGCACTCATAGTTTATTATATATGTAAGCAATAAGGTACGAGAAGCTGTGCTGTATTGTGAATAAGTCACGGCTGAAGGGGGACAACTCAAAGCAGAGTGAAGCCCTTCAGCCGTGACTTATTCACGTTACAGCATTAGCCTCGAGTACCTTATTGCTTTTATAAAACGGTTACCACACAATACAAATATTAAAGACAAAAATATGTATCAATGCAACTTTCATGAAGTAAACTTTCAGTAAAAGCCTTCCTTCCACCGGAAAAAATAGTCCCTCACTGTGAACAGCAACAGAAGTTACATTATTACGCCATTAGATGGCGACAAAGACTGTCTTTATGAGTGTGTCAGTCAGTATCGAAGACTTTTACATTGAAAAGATTGAATTGTTTTGAAAACGGAACAAGACACAACTGACAAATGCTTTGACTAGCGCTGTCAGTCACGGGAAAACCCTTAAAAACTGTTAAAAGGTCAAGATAATACATCGGACATTTAAACAGATTTTTTATTATGAACATGAAGGAAAATGCTAAATCTGAATGCAGGTAATAAACTCACTCACTCGATCTCTTTCTCACAACACTCTTCTACATAATACAGTAAGCTTCAATGAACAACATCAATTGAGAACAAACAGTTTATGTTGCTAAGAGTGGTTTCTAAGGGTGTTGTGTAGTGATACACAGAACCGTTGGGTGAAGCGGTCATAGCCGTGTTTTATCGTGAATAAAACAGCTATTGACCAATCAGGAACTAACCGTTTTATAAATATATATATTTATAGTGCTCTATACAATACAGATTGTTTCAGATTGTTACAAAACAGGAAAATAACATGATAATGTTGTATGCTTGTCTTATATTTGATGAAGTATGCATCATTAATTCTTAGGGGTGTGATGGACAGTTAGCTCACGAGACAAGACGTTTTGAAAAAATCTTTCAAAATGCGGGGTATTAAAATCACGTTTGAAAGCGCGATCACGTTTTATTTTCGTTTTCGTGATCGCATGTACTCCGTAAATAGGGAGCGGCAGTGCTGAGCGCGCATTCGACAATACAAGACCTTTTTCAGACACTTAGGCTCTGTTGTGCAACAAATCCGCCATGGTCTTGTCAGTCATCTCGTCACGTGATCAGCAAACTCCAATTCCTGCTGCACTACGTACGACATACGGATGGAACTGAAGCGACTGTTATCCAACTGAATTAAATGTTTTTTATTTATATAAAAAGCAAAACGACAGTGGAGGCGTAATGTAAACGTAACAGTGGCATATTCTATCCTAATTTCACACTCACTCTCCATCATGGCAATATCGCGAGACAGCTTTTCACCTCGATGAGAAATCTCGTCACAATCCTATTAATTCTGTTACTTTCCGAATTACAGTGAAGCTGCTTTGAAACCATTTCTATTGTATAAAGCACTATAAAACTAGGGCCCTGTTTACACCTGGTATTAAGATTGTTTTGGTCGATCGGATCATAAGTGGACGGCGTTAAATACAGGTGTAAACGGGGTGCAAAATGCTTTGAGCTTGTCCACTTTCGACCACTTCCAGAGGTAGTCGAAAATGCATTCGACCAGATTGCATTCATAGTGTAAACGCTTAATGTGGTCGAATGTGTTTGAACAGCCACAAAAGACCCCCTACTCTCCGCCTACTGACACAATAAACATTATGGGAAGCGCTCTAGCCAGACGGGATTTAAACTTTGCCGGCTGAAGCCATAAGTTTGGTTTGAAGACAAAAAACATACTAAGCACAATGTTCTCTAAACATTTCTGTTTTCTAACACCCTCACAGCGTTCGGTGTGATCTCGCGACTATCAGAGCAGAAACGAAGGCTGATGCTCTCTGTATGTTTTCCCGTAGTCTCTGGTCACGTTCATATACAAATAGCGCCTATTAAATCAAAACTTCTGAAAAAGCCCATAGACCCACCCCTTGAAGAAATCAGGACAGAAGTGGTCGAAAATGGACAAAAGAGATGGATTAAATACCAAGTGTAAACGTGTATGTGTCTCTTTCGTCCACTTGTGATCCGATCGACCAAAACGCATCTTAATACCAGGTGTAAACAGGGCCTAAAGGTGACTTGACTTGTAAAATTCATCAATTATAAAACAAATTGAAGATAATAGTGTCCTTATCCAGCTCAATTAAAAGTTTGTTTGTATCTGATAGTGTCAGTGCAATTAAATCTATAATATTACTAAATTTTAATTGTCTTTTAAACCTAGCACTAGCCAAATGTGTGGTTTGAAAGGTCACAGGAGACAAACCAAAATTACCCATATCAATTTTTTTATATGCATGCAAATGCTTGCCATGAGTTTATCCACACAATTGTCTTCAAATCAAGACCATCATTATTGTTCCTAATAAACAAGGTTTATGTGCGAATATCCACAGACTGAATCCTCTGAACCACTGCAGGTGAGTCTCTGCTGAATCAAGCAAGAACTATCGCTCAAGGACCAGTGACATAAGAAGACTTGTGACTCTTTCACGCAGTCTTAGCGTATGTGAAAAGCACAAGCGCAGGAGGCAAGTCTCCACTGATAAGCGCTGGCCGTCGGGCTGATTATGTAAGGCCACGTATGAGCGCACAGAACATGCTTTACATGCAGCCTGCAGGCGGTCAGATGTAGAGGACTCATGCATGAACTAACAAAGTGTCTGAACTATTATGTCACTAACAGGACAGTTACATAGTGAAAAATCTCTGCTCACCTCTTAAATAAACTACAAGAGCTGTGGAAAAAAGTGATCTAGGAGCTTTATACAGCGGATGCCATTGAAAACATAAGTCTATAAACTTCATCTTACAGCAGTGCTACTGTATGAACACGAATACCTCAAATCATGTGGACTGGCAAGGAGATCCAGTAAGCAACCACCTAGCAACCATCCAGAGCACCCTAGCAACCACGCCTCAGGGAGGCGACTTTTGAACAGGTAAAGATCATCAAAAGAGTCACACCCTTCCAAGTCCTTTTCAGACAACCTCACACGGATATGAAGTGAAAGTAACCAGGAGTCATAAAACATTGTTTATCTTTATGATATGAAGAGTAAAGCGTACTTACCTCCACCTGCAACTCCTGATTCTTATGCATCATCTGCTCCAGCTTTTCATCAGACTGTGTGTGAGAAAACCTCTGATTACTAAACTTTTTCACCAACATGCTCATATATGCACTAGTTTAGGGTTGGTAAGATTTTTGAATGTTTTTGAATGAAGTGTCTTATGCTCACCAAGGCTGCATTTATTTGAACAAGAATACAGTAAAAAAAAAAAAAAGAAGTAATACTGTGAAAATTTAAACAGTTAATAAATAAATAAAAAATAAATGTTTTCTATTTTAATATGTTTTAAAATGTAATTTATTCCTGTGATCAAAGCTGAATTTTCAGCATCATTACTCCAGTCTTCAGTGTCACATGATCCTTCAGAAATCTTTCTAATATGCTGATTTGCTGCTCAGTAAACATTTATTATTATCAATGTTATAAACAGTTGTGCTGCTTATTAACCATAACACATACTTTCAGGATTTTTTGATGAATAGAAAGTTCAAAAGGACAGCATTTATTTAAAATAGAAACCTTTTGTAACATAATAAATGTCTTTACTGTCACTTTTGATCAATTAAATTCATCCTTGCTGAATGAAAGTATCAATTACTAAAAAAAAATCTTACTGACCCCAAACTTTTGAACAGTAGTGTACTACCTAACACACATTCAAAGGCTCACAGAGAAACATGATGCCATTTTGCAATGGCATAGATTGACAGTATATGCTATATAGAAATAATGACAGATGGAAATGTTAGAATTGGCCAACCTGACACGTATTTACAAATCATAATAAATAAATACACAATCTCCTTCAAGCAATGTAAAATAACTATGGTACTTTGGAAATTATAATAAATTGTTTCCAAAACTTAAAAGGATAATGGTGACAGCAAATGTAAATGAATAATGCATTTTCTCCTCTCTATATTTTTTAATTTCTAATATATTTTCAGTGAATTTTGATTAAATATTATGTGAAATATATTAATTTCAGCAAATTTTTACCAACACTACCATTCAAATGTTTGGGGCCATTATTATTTTTTTAATTAACACTTTTATTCAGCAAGGACGCATTAAATCATAAGTGACAAGTGATTGATATATGTATATATATATATATATATATATATGTATATATATGTGTGTGTGTGTGTGTGTTTGTGTGTGTATATATTATATATATATATATATATATATATACATACATACACACACACTATTAAAATATTGAAATAATTAAGATTTAATTTTTAATGTTTATTTTAATGTTAGCTTTAATGTTTTTGAAAGAAGTCTCTTATGCTTCCGATTCCATTACTTCAGTCTTTAGTGTCACATGATCATTCAAAAATCATTCTAATGTGCTTTACAAATAACATTAAAGGCACAATATGTAACTTTTCGCCACTAGAGGTCGCCTATTCAAAACAAAGGCATAGCTTGATGACGCCGAGATTGAGCGCGGAATCATGGGAGATGTCGTCTTCACTTTACAGCCAGGGGAAAAGAATCCAACGGGACTCGGGCAGAAATCATGTTCATGGATGAGATTATTAACGTTACTGTAGTATGAAGCAGAGCAGGGCTAGTGATGTGAGAGCTGAACGAGGCTGCTGGAGCGATTGATAATGAGAGACGAGCGCGACACACATCTCGAGAGCATCGGAGCTTTTATTATGCCATAGTCGCCGCTTCCGCTTCTTCCGGTCAACCGTATGTGGGGTAACGCAGCGCTGTTTATCATATTAAATACATTTGAGTGTGTTGAAAATTGTTATAACGTTACTCTGTACGTTCGCTTGGCGGCTGCTATGAGACACATGTTGCACACTGCAGTAAGCTAGATCGATTAAAAATCTTACATATTGTACCTGTAACATTACAAAATCTTACCCACCCCAGTGTATTGACCGGTAGTGTATAAAACAGCAGGAGCGACTGGACGTCTGTTTTACAGTGGTAAATGTCAGTCACCTGGGTTTGGTTTTTGTAGGCTTTCAGGTCCGCCACCTGCCGTTCCAGCTCAATGCTCCTCTCTGTGATTCTGCTCAACTCTCCTTCTGTTTGGCCCAACTTCTCTTTCAGCTCTTTCATCTGAAACTCTCTCTCTTCACCCTTCACCTGTTCCTGTTGCTTCCAGGCGGCTACATCCCTCTGCAGGTCCTCCTTCTCCCTGGAGACCTGATCCAGCTTCTCTTTCTCCGTTTTCATGTTCCTTTCCATTTCTGCTGCCACACCGAAGAAGGAGAGGAGGTCATAGAGGAGCTCATGCAGCAGTATTTGTGCTAATATGATCATTTTCCCCAAACTTTCACACAAATTGGATTGCGGAGCAAGTAAAAAGCGTGCCGTTGTGAATTATGGCTCTGCTGGGAATGGCTGATTTATCTCATGAGCATGCAAAAATGACTGTGCGGAGCTGTTCACGCTGGCACAGGCTCACATGCCAAGGATGCAAATATATAAAGGATCAGATGCTTAATGGTAGTTAAAGAGCATTTTAGTGCTTTTGTGGGGTCATGTTTTACTTACCTTGCATTGCTTGTGTTGCTTTATTATTGTCCTCTGCTGCTGTGTCAAGCTTCTTTGTCTAAAATCAATCAGAACAAACAATTTAATTGGTACAGTTCAACATACTGGCCAAAAACCAATGTTTACCTTGGTTTGATTCATGTGCATTTTTAAAATATGCATAAGTTATTATGCAAGGATACTTAAAGGGGTCCTTGATTATGATTTCACTTTTTTAACTTTAGTTAGTGTGTAATGTTGCTGTTAGAGCATAAACAACATCTGCAAAGTTACGACGCTCAAAGTTCAATGCAAAGGGAGATATTTTCTTTTACAGAAATCACTTTTTAAGGACTACAACAAACAGCTGGTAGGGACTACAAAGAGCTTCTTCCCAGGTTGGTGACATCACAAATCCCAAAATTTACATAAACCCTGCCCCTGAGAACACACAACAAAGGGGGCGAGGCCATGTTGGGCTGCTTTAGAGAAGAGGAAGAGTTGTTGTAGTAGAGTGTTGTTGTCATGCCGTCATTTTGCGCCGGACTGCTTCACAAACAAGGGTCAATTCAGCGCTGGATTTGCACAAAAGATTAACATGACGGCACATGCTAGTCAATGAGTTGAATCAACTCCACAGCAACTACATAAATTTATCCACTAACCATTCAGAAATGTCCAGTTTCATTCTAAAAGTTGTATCTTCTTCCTGAGTCTCTCCATCAGTGTCCGACTCCGGTTTGAACAATGTAAGGCTGAACACCGTTACTGACAATCCTCATTTTGTCTGTGTGATATTCTCCAGCTTTGTTGTTGTTGAGCAACTGAAGCACGAGCTGTTAAAGCTCCGCCCTCTTCTGGAAAGGAGGCCGGGAGCAGCAGCTCATTTCCATTTAAAGGGACACACACAAAAACGGTGTGTTTTTGCTCACACCCAAATAGGGGCAAATTTGACAAGCTATAATAAATGATATGTGGGGTATTTTGAGCTGAAACTTCACAGACACATTCTGGGGACACCAGAGACTTATATTACATCTTGTAAAAGGGGCATAATAGGTCTCCTTTAAATAATATATTATATATATATTAACAGCTCTGTAATCCATGGCTTCTCAAGACTTCTTTGTTGAATAGAAAAGATTTTGAATACAAAATGATTTTGTAATGATATAACATTTAATTTTAGAGAAATGTATGCATCCTCAGGCACATCTAAATAATTTAATAATATAAAGGCAGTTATTAGATCACCATATGGGCTTGAGGGAGGCGTATGTACAGCACAAGAAACTATTTTTTTTTTTAAAAATAAGTGTCATTTTCCTGTAATCATTGTGTGAAATAAAAAACAGGGTTTTTCAGGTTAGTAAATAAGCAGTGTTACCAGATCTTGCAGCTGCTGCTGGAGGGATGTTTTCTCCTGTTCAGAGGAGGCGAGTTTCTGCTGGAATAGAAGCACCTCCTTCTGTCTGTTCTCCAACTCAAAGTTCAACTCCTTGATCTATAAGAAAGCACAGAACACAGTGATTAATTCTTATGATGTAAATGTCTTCTGATGTAAAAGTGAATGTTATAATGCATGTTATTTAGGTCCATTAGGGAGGGGGATGAACGGACCTTTTTGTCTTGTAATGGAGGCGAGGCTGATCCGGCGGTCTCGGCCCGGAGAGTTCTCAGCTGAAGCTGCAGGTCGGACACCTCCTTTTCCAGCTCCATGATCCTGGAGCGCTCGGACACTGTGGCGACCTACAGCGGGAGATGAGACTTAATCAACTGCTAAGTGTGACCAAACTGGGAGACTATGAAGGCATTAAACATAAACTAGATATTTTCTACATAAGAAACATCGGTAACACTTTAGTATGGGGAACAGTTCTCACTTTTAACTAGTTGCTTATTAGCTAACATGGCTGTTTATTACTTATAAAGCACATATTAATGCCTTATACTGCATGACCATATTCTACATCCCTAAATTTTTGATTATACAAATGCAGCCTTGGTGAGCAGAAGCATTTTCTTTAAAAAACTACTTTAAAAAAAATCCCTAACTTCTGAAAAGCCAATAACTTTCGAAAAGTAGTACAAACTGACAAAGGTACTTCTAAAAATGCACTTTACAATTTATATGTATTTTCCCACATTACAGAAAGCTACTGAGCATTATGGTGAAAATGTGCTTAAATGACATGAGAAAAAAATACCTAAAAATATTCTTTATACAGAATAATTTATTTTCTTCTTTTGACTTTGGGATGAAAAATGACTTGCAGAGATGCACCCAGTGGTGCTTACAAAAAAAAAAAAAGAGACCTACCTCAATCCATCATGGAATAAAAAATAATCACTTTCCCAAAATAAGCAAAATCTCTTCCGTGCATGGGGATCTGACTTTTACCCCAAGAGAAATCTCTCTCCCCCTCCCATCTGACAGATTCATTTACCCTAGTATCCTCTAACTCCCTCTGGAGTTTATCTGCTTTGGTCTTTTCAAAGAGAAGACTCTGTTCGAGCTCCTTTATGTGGGCATGCTCCAGTTTGGTCTGCGTCTGTTAGTAGACAGAAGAGGAAAAGAGAGAGACAACACCAATGGCGCGGTCACGTGCCAGCCAAAAGCCAAGTACGAAGAGCTTCATGCAGATCTTGACATCATCCTCCTCTATGAATGAGGACAAAGACAGCAGTGACACACACACACACAGAGCGGCGTGAAGACGGAGGGTCGCATAAAAAAAAAACAAGAACACAAAGACAAGAAACAGATGTGACTGACTCAAAGAGCAGGCCGATGAGCGAGAGATGGAGGGTGTCAATAATAAAAGAATGAAGGAAGAAATGAAATGTGTGAAAGTGATCAAAGATGAAAAGTAAAAGAATGCAGGGATGAAAGAGTGAATAAATGAACAAATAAAGACAATAAGGTGAATAAAGCATCAAAGAGTCATTGCTAAAATAGCTACGAAATTTGTTTGCCGTTGTTTTTTTAAAAGTTTGATATTGTTTGAAGAAACTTTTCAATGTAATTTAAGGATCCATCCATCCATCCATCGTTCCATCGTTGTGGTCACAACAAGTTTATCCATCCATCCATCCATCCATCGTTGTGGTCACAACAAGTCTATCTATCTATCTATCTATCTAACTATCTATCGTTCTGGTCACAATTCTATCTATCTATCTATCTATCTATCCATCCATCCATCCATCGTTGTGGTCACAACAAGTCTATCTATCTATCTATCTATTTGGTCTATCTATCATTTCTTTAAAACAATATTTATTTTGCAGATATCTACTTATCTCCTGTATCCATTTGTTTTGTTAAAAGTTAAGTATAAAAGTATAAACAATACTGATTATTTATGCATTAACAGTCTGATCTGTGACAGGTGACTGCGCTGGTCCGCTCATATTCAGTTTCTCTCGATGTAAACGTATACGATAGGGTCACTTTACCTCTAGGTCACCTTTGGTAATGCAAGCTTCCTCTACACGAAACTGCAGGTCCTCCACTTTTCTGTGGGATAAAAAGTACACTTCAAGCCCTCAAATATGTCTTAACACATTCACATGTTCTTCTACAGTAATCAAGCAACATGTAAGGTATTTTTAAATATCAGGATTACCTTTTTTCCTCTTCCAGTTGATTCATCAACTCCACTTTATCTCTGTCTGCAGTCTCCACAAGTCTCCGCAACTGGTCCAACTTGGCTTCCATCTCGAGGGAGTACTTCAAAAACACATGCAAAGTTTTAAGATTCAAAACATTTGTGTGCATCTTAGGGCCCTATCATACACCCGGCGCAATGCGACGCCAGGCGCGACACAAGTGTTTTTTGCTAGTTTCTGCCTGACGCAGTTATCATTTTCACTTCCAGCGCCTACGCTGTTTAAATAGCAAATGCACTCGCACCCATCTGTTCACCCATGGGCGTGCTGGTCTGAAAACGAGGTGTGTTCAGGCGCATTGTTGGCTATTTTGAGGCAACTGAAAACAACTGCGCCATTGACCAACAAAAACCTGCTCTAAAGTCAATGAAGCAGTTTTTTTTTTTTTTTTGTTATTTATAGGGCGCGTTAGTAATATGCACAATGAGTGTACACTCTGCTTGTTACACACACAGAGACACGCAGCAGCACACAAACATGCCAAATATTAAAAATAAAAGGATTAAAAAATAAAAGATTATTGTGTACAGATAAAAATGCCTACATGTCATAATGGATAGTCACTGCATGTATCAGAATTACCTATTTGCAGTAATGACGAATGAAATTGGCTAATTATTTGACCAATCGTGGCAATACACACATGTATTTAAACTGACTCATCAGGTTGAGGATGTCTATATTCCACCATGTAAATAGCAATCCTCCTTGGTGCAAGCCACCTGGCTTATAAAGGCAATAGGAGATGACACTCTGATTGGTTTATTGTATGTTATGCCCAAAACACACCCATGACTCATTAAGAGACTAGGTACGACCCTTTTAGACCACGCCGACCATTTTTTCCATTGTTAAACTAGCAAAAGTGGATTGGGACACACCCTAAGTGCACCTGCGATGCGCTTCAGACCATGCGCTTAGATCGTTAAAGTAGGGCCCTTAGAGTCTGGTTTATCATCACAAGATGATTACTTTCATGTAATGATGTTATAATAGAACTACTGACCTGTTCCTGGCCCTGTCTGAGCAGCGCCAGCTCTTGCTGCACCTCCCCGGCATGGCTTGTGGCTCGTGCCACTTCCGTCCTCTCCAGGTCCCGTTCAGCCAGGAGCTGCTCGATGTGCTGCTGCTTCTCCTTCAGGGCCTCCTGCAGGGCTGTGGTGCCTGAGATCTTCCGTGCATACCGTGCCGACGTCTCTGTGAGCTGGAAGATTATTTACAGGCATTATTTCAAATAATATATGGAGAAGAACATATACTGTGAACAAAAGGAGCAGAATTGTACCAGGCCTGCTCGGCTGGGTTTGCCTCCTACTGAGGAGGTGACAGAGCTGAGGGAGCTGACGGAGGATGCGCTGGGGCTGTTCTTTAGGGTTGACCTGCGCCTGGAGGTTTTGGATTTGGCAGGAGTGGTTGACGGGAATCCGATGCGTGTGACTTTGTGCGTAGGAGCGAACAGTCCATACTTTGGGAGGCACTGAAAATACCTATATGAGTGAAGCATAAAAATACATAAATATTCCCTAATCAAGATGTGCCAAGCTCATGTGCCAATGTGCCACTCCTATCCAAACAGAATGAGTGCTGTAATAAAATCAAAGGGTGCTTCAACTAAGTATTAGCTCAGGGTGTGCACACTTATGCAGTTAGTTATTCCAAGTTTTATTTTTTTGTCACTTTGGTTTTCTGTGGCATTGCATAGGTTGTAATTTTTACATTAGAGGGGTCATGAACTGCATTGTTTTATTGTTTTCAGAACTCAGTCACTGATAAACTGGCACTGTTTGATTGACAGTTCCAGCATGCGCTGTTTGATTGACAGCTCCAGTGATTGTAAAGGAAGCGTTCTTTGATCGCTTTCTATTTATAATTTAATCACAGATTAAATAACAGATTATTTTCATCCTACTAAGAGAAACTATGTGAAGTTGACCGTTTAGTCACTGGTTTGATTTAATGACACATAGACAAAGAACATCTGACTGTACGAATCATTACATATCAGATCAGGCATTAGAATTAACACATTTACTTACATGTTGTTGCATTACTGTCGAGTCCATATCGTAAAAGTCAGTTTAATAAAGCCTGCGCTGAAACGCAATTGATTTACCAAAGAATCCACAGTGAAATGTACCGAATACAAATAAATAAAGCTCAACTGAGACATTTACATTGTTGAAAATAAATAACCATATTCCTATCATTAGGATCCTTTGAAAGGTAATGTTATTTTTAGTCCTGTATCGCTCTTCTCTCCTCCTTATCTCACTAACACGCCAGTGGGCGGGGCTAACGTTGCAATGATGAAGTAGGCATTGATTTCTTCTGCGGAGGCGGGGTTTCACTTGTCTATAGGCACATTCCAGGTCAGGATCAGTCATTCACTGAGCCTAGTGTCAATAAAACCTTTTATTGGACTAACAAAGAAGTTTTCAGTTCTGAAGCAGGATATTCTTATAGTACGATGACCTTTTATATATCAAAAGCTCAAGGAAAAGTTGATTTCTCAATTCATGACCCCTTTAAATGTGCAACAGTACTGATATGATTTGTCTGTTTCATTTTTTACAACACAAAAAACAGCCATTTTAACGGGTGTGTAGACTTTTTATATCCACTGTACTTGCAGTACACTTCCCATAAAGCCAGTTCAATTAGAGTAACCTGAGAGTAACCTTCTGTTTTAAAACAGAAAGTCCTGTTTCCATAGGTTGATCTTGTGTTATTCTGACAAATTGTGGCCTTACCTTGCACCAGCCACTGCCCCATCATTCTTGCCAAGAGGCTCGTCCAGCTCAACGCCACACCAATCACCTTTCGCGAAGTCAGTTTCGCCTAGGAAACGCACAACACCTGCCTTGGTTCCTCCAACCTAAGGAATGCAACCAAAACGTTCCCTCAAACTTCCCTCAAGGAGCCACTAAAGTGTGAAGACAGACCAGTGACGGGCCTTACCAATACACGATCACCCAACTTCAGATCCCGCTGTAACTTCTTGGCTGAATCCGTCTCAGACAGATTGGATGCAGACTCGCTGGTGGCCCTGGTTAGGTTTGTTGAGGTCTTGGTGGTTGCACTTGTGGTCTGAGTGACAGGAGCGGGATCTTTGGCAGGGGAGGCGGACGTCTTGTTGGTGGGAGTCTGCGTGCCATTGGCCTCACGCTCTGCCACGGGAGTACGAGACAGTTTGGAGGGCCGAGTAAATATGCCTCGCAAGTCCTCGCACTGGAAGTAGCGCACTCCAGTCACAGAGCCATCGTTCTTCCCAATGGGCTCGTCGAGAACTATTCCTGCCCACTGGCCCGGAGCAAACTGGGTCCCTCCGATGAACTGCACATAACCCGGTTTATTTCCGTTGACCCAAACACGTTCGCCAACAGTGAAATCTGACGGCGCATCTTGGCCGGTATTGGAGGTCGGAGATTTTACATCCTTGGCGCCAGCTGCAGTCAACAAAAATAAAGGCACGTCATGTCTAAATCAGTGCATTTAATATGTAACCTATTGGTTACTCACCTGAGGTGGGCGAGGTTTTGGTTGGCGCCGCAGCCGGTTTACCAATCTTGGTGGGTGGTTTGAGACCACTCGGCTTCCCTGTACTCATTTTTCCTGCTTTATGCACACAAATGTGCTATTCCTGCAGGGCCTGGAAAAACGGCAACCCTCCCTGACCAGATAGGATTCCCTGACAGAAGAAATGGTAATATAAGTTAAGAATGCAATTTTATTTGTGTTTAATTGTTTTATTGTGTGATGATAAACCCTTAAAAACTCAAAAAGCACCTGTGTCCACCTAAAGGGTTAGTTCACCCAAAAATGAAAATTCTGTAATTAATTACTCACCGTCATGTCGTTCCAAACCCGTAAGACTTTTGTTCATCTTCGAAACACAAATGAAGATCTTTTTGATGAAATCTGAGAGCTTTCTGTACCTTCATTGACAGCTACACAGTTACCACTTTGACTCTTCAAGAAGTTCATAAAGAGATCGTAAAACTAATTCATACGAATCGAACGGTTTAGTGGAAATTTTCTGAAGAGGCTCAATCGCTTTATATAAATGATACAGATTTAAATTTAGGCTTTTATTCACATATAAACATCAGCATACATAAACAGTAGCTCAACCGAAACTGCTTGACACATGAGAATGAACCTCATTGGTTCTTGCACATCATGCGAACATGCTTGAGCTTCCGTTTACCACAACTGATGTGTGAGATGATGAATGTTTATGTGAATAAAAGCCAAAATTCAAACTGTTCAACATATAAAGCAATCGAGTCTCTTCAGAACATTTGGACTAAACCGATCAATTCATATGGATTAGTTTTACGATCTCTTTATTAACTTTTTGAAGCATCAAAGTGGTAGTTGTGTAGCTGTGAATGGAGGGACAGAAATCCCTCAGATTTTATCAAAAATATCTTCATTTGTGTTCCAAAGATGAAGGAAGGTCCTACGGGTTTGGAACGACATGGGGGTGAGTAATTAATGTCCGAATTTTATTTTTTGGGTGAACTAACCCTTTAAAGTCACGATGAAACGGAAATAGCAACAAGTGTAACAGATTATCAAAAAAGAAAAAAAGGCGGGAATTTTGTTTATTGGATTTGTGGGCATTGTAGTCTTTCATGAGCAGGCAGGGGCGGGGTTTAAGCAGACTAAATGATTGGAGAAGTCCTGCATATGTCACCAGAGAGAAATTAATATTTAAAAAAAAATAAAATTACGAGGTCAAAAAAAAACAAAAAACATTTGAACAGATAAATTGTTCATAGACCTATAACCAGTGTTGCCAAGTCTGTGGTTTTGCTTGTTGCTGCAAACTAGTATTTGCCGAAAACCATTTCAGTTACACTTTATAATAAGGTACAGTATAATACAGTGTTACAGTACAATTATACATTTAAGTACTTAGTAATGATAATTAACTACATGTACTTACTATAAAGTTAGGGTTAGGATTAGGCTTAGGGTTAGTCACATGTAATTATGCATAATTTATAGTTATTACTACAGTAACTACAAGTAACATGTAACACTAAAACAAAGTGTTACCACCATTTCACTCTGATATACAGTATGTCACATATGGAAGAAAAGATCATGGCTGAAATCGCATACTTCCCTACTATATAGTAGGCAAAAAACAAAGTATGTGACAAAAGAAGTATGCTCGAATTCACAGTACTCATAAAAGAGTAGGCAAAAATTACCCGGATGACCTACAACTTCCGGCGAGATTCTGAAGTGTGCATATGATGGACACTTTAGTATCCCATGAGGCCACGGGTGAGGATTTGTAAATGACAGTGAAACGAGGCAACTGACGCTTGTAGGAGAACACGTGATAACAACAACATGGCGGGTGTAGTACGTCTAGATTACATTCATACTACACACATTCATGCTAGTATTTAGAATGTACCTTTTTAGCAGTCGTTTATTCATAATAAGTACCTACTCAATAGAGTATGCGATTACAGATGCAGCCTATAACTTCTGTTTCATGCCAACTTTAATACATAACATGGTAAAAACCATTATTGTCAAAGTGGAATTTTTTAAATAAAAAATACATGGCTTTAACATGCTACGTTTTTGTTAGTGGCTGCTGGAGGGGGAAAAGAAATCATATTTATAATTATGATTTTATATTATTAACAATGATCAAGAAACTAACTATGGCACTTGGGAACTGCTGTTACCATGGTAACCATGGCTATTTGTGTCAGTTAATGACAGTTAATCCTGAGTACAAAATAATTTATATTTACGCTAATCCACAACATGACACACAATAAAACTTAATGGTTACACAATTCAGATCTTCCAAAAAAAGTACCATGGTACTACATTGGCAGTACCATGTCTTTAGTTATCAATTAAATATTTTAATACTAACAATTTATTTCACTTAATACAATCAGCGATTTCGATCGATTTGGACTCGATTGTTAAAATGACAAATTACACTGTTATTGTTTATTATTCTAGCGAGCTAACGACAACTAGCCAAACGATAACTGTCAAATATCAAAAAATATCCATGAATTTCACATTATATCCCTCTAAACACATATATAAAAATCAGTTTCAGTCAAAAATTCAGTATATTTATGTTTCTACGCGGCTGTGACTTCACATCATAACTGTCTGCTAGCCGACATTAGCCAGAAGTGCTAATCCTGTAAATGCAACACACAAGAGCTCAATACAGTGAGCTTTAGAGAGAATAAAGTGATCATATTCTCTTACCTGAACCGTTTTAATGTCAAGCATTCCTCCGTGATAAGGGAAATGAAGGGATTTCTTGTTTGTCTGGATGATCTCACACTAGTGATGATGATGATGGGTGAGGCAATTCAACACAAAGCTACACCCAAACACTTAAATTACAGTGACTTTTGACATGACATCTGTATAATGTAAATAAACAGGTTATAGAACAATTATAAAAAGAGCCGCATCAGATAAAGTGAGGGAAAGTGGATTTATGGAACGATGCATGAGGAGGACTTTTGTTGCAGAATAAGTTTGATTATAAAACACTTGTCTTTCAGGCAAATTGCAATGTCTTGCTGGGGAGAAACAGAAAAATTAGTTAACCTATGATAAAAATTAATATATTTCGGTAAGAACTGTGTGATATAGTTTCAGAAATAATTTAAGGGGAGGAAACAGTCATTTTTTTTATTGAATTTTAGTGAATGAATGTGGCCAAAATGTGTCAGTGGTCTGTGGCGGCCACTAGTGGTCAAATATGGATATTGACAAAAAATGTTTAGATAAAAAAATAAAAAAATAAATTAAAATAAATAACCATTTTTGCCTTGTCCCGTTTTTATTTTCCACTTAATTTCCAATAAATTTTGACTGACATAAATGTCGCCTTTTTGCTATTCTGACCACAAGAGAGCACACTAGTGACCTTTCAAAATTGCAAAAACGAAAATAATAATTTTAAAACTGATACCAGATTGCATTTCAGCCAATGTTTTTTGATGGTAACCAGTTGTTTGATAGTAAACTTAAGGTAAATTTGCATAGGTCTGATGGTGCTATCGCCAGGCAGTTTCCCCTCGGAATTGGGCTACTTTTACACTGTTGCCGCGGGTTGTTTTTTAATTGGGCGCGTACTTGGCAACCCTGGTCGCCTGTAACTTGGCATTATTACCTCAGTTTTAGGTCACTCCTACTGTATTGTGAACGCGCAAGCTTTGGCCTTCGCATGTAGATATATTCCTCAACAATAATTAAACATTATCAAGTAACGTTAGTTATTTATTTGTATGCAGAAATGCATAAGTGTTTTAATTTGTGCATTATTCGGCTTAAAGGTGTGGAATATTACCCCCCAATTTATATTGGGGAAAAAAACAGTACATCATTATTGCAAAGTTCCAGCTAGATTGCAACATTGTTTTTAATTTTCACAAATATTCTTCAGATATGATTCCGTTGTGTGCAACATCTGCATGCCTGCGGATTTGCATCACCAGAGGGCGCATGCACTGGACACGAGGACTGCTCTACTGCTCCATTACAATACAGCAATTTCTGCACCACGGAGGAAACTATATATATATATGCAGTAATCGGCACATGGACGTTTCCATCTGAATGCAGCGCTCGTGTTGCGTGTTAATGTCATGCATCTGTGTTCCTCACGCAGAGTCTGCTTCTGAAATACACGGGAAGACCAGGAAACCAAAGGATTCCATAAAGGATTTGTGTGCAATCCATAACATAGTGTATATATTAAGGTAAGATGCACACAAAGCTTGATTTGAATTAAAGCCATAAAAGCCTCACAGATGTTTATTGTGTACTAGGCGACTTTTCAAATATCATTATGCGTTTCATCGTATTATTTTTACAC